>NW_015505438.1:351260-361130 GCF_001515645.1 Sinocyclocheilus grahami | reverse complement strand
ATTCCCATTTGTAAAATAGCCAACAAATTAATTGTTGTAGGCTAACCCGATCTCATGAAAGTGCATATAGCACGATTTTCTGCTTCTATTTGGCATAATATTTCTACGCAGAAATTGACTTTGGCATGCAAAAGACTGATAAATTCATAATTAACGGCATGGGTTCAGTCGACAGAAATACGGGAGACACAGGCCTATAATAACTGCTGAAATGTTTGCGGGGCAAATCTCAGGTCAGTCTGAGCGCTCACGGTACTCACAGTGCGTACAGCCGTACAACTGCAGGCGCCACTGACTTGGACGGTTGTCGTGGTAATAAACACCGTAAACAGCAAACGTCCGCGTGTCCGTGCTTAATGCAACATATCCTATATGAAAAGCATTTTAGGGGGCCCTTGGCTTTTGGGGGCCCAAGGCGGTCGCCTACCTTTGCCTAATGAGTAAGTCCGCCCCTGCATTCAGACAAGTCAACCATATAACTAAATGTAGATTTTAAATACAATGTTTATTAACTGTGTTCAATGGCAGGGGTATTTATGCACTGTAAAAAAATTCTGTAGTTTTTACAAAATAATTTTGGCAGCTGTAGTTGCCAGAATAATTTAGTAAAAAATACAGAAAAACTGTATACGGCCAAAAACTGTACAGTATAAAACTGTAATTTAAATACAAGAAAATTTGAATGTAAACCAGTAAATTCAACAATGCACACTGCTATTAAAATCTGTTTTGTATCTTTAACATACTGCCAACCACCATAATAATGCAGGTGGTAAAAGAGAAAGCCACATGAAGAATCAAAGCTCATCACAAGTAGCTTCGCCACAAGCAGAAGTATATACTAATATATAGAAGGTGCACCAGTCATTCATGCAAACACTAAGCACCATCATGGTAACACACGATACTTAAATAATGCATTCAACTTTCATTAAACAACAAGATGTAACATAAAGCCCAAATATACATAACTAATAACAAAAACTATTAAAAAAAACATGATTATTTAAACAAAATACTTTCAAATGTGGAGTGTCATGCAGGGAATTCTGGGAATATCAGTTTACAGTTCTTGACTGTAAATTATACATTGATTTGTTATTTTTACTTCTAAAAACTCAAATTAACAGCATTTTACTGTAAAATGACATGGTTAGATATTTTACAGTTTTTCCCTGTATATAGTACGGGAACTTACTGTTAACCTATTAACAGTTTTTTCCCGTAGCGTTTTTACAAAATGTTACAGTTAAAATTACACTTATATTTTACAGTGTGTGTCAAACTGAGGCAAGTTGTCACACGTGGGTTTTGCATGCGTTTATTATTTCCAACATCTCACGATGATATTTGGTGCTTCGTAATTGTTAATAATTTCTTAATGGCAGGTTTCACTATGGTAGCTTCCTTCACTGAGACGTGTTATTTATCAAAAGCACCTAGCAACAAATTTAGCAATTTGAAACATCTATTTAGCAACTTTTGATAAGGACTCAGACAATAAAAAGGCACACATTGTCCATCCAAATGACACAAAAAGAGGAAACCACAGACGCCTAGCAGTACACGCATCACAAGAATTGAGTTAGCTGCTATTTGCAATTGTTCAATTTAATAATAATAATTGAATAATTTGACAATTGAATAATTGTTCATTTATGAGACACTTTGTTAGTAGCTTGTACCTGCGATTGTTGTACTGTAAGAAAAATGCAAAATCTTTCAGGACATTATCCATCATCCTTTGTAACCCTGTAACCCGAAAACACAACGCGTAATTTAAAATACAGGTAAAAAAAACATTACGGAAAATACTTTCATATTAACAGTAGATTGTGCCTTATTTTTACAGACTTTTCTTAGAGTGTAGCATACTAACTAACTACTAATACACCGCTTAAAGCATACTTGTTGAGTGTGTAGAGTTCACTAGCTACTAAAAACACTTAAATTGTAACGTGTACGTTTTCAATAATTCAATGTATTTAAAAAATACAGTTATTTATATTTTAATATTGTATCATGCATATTTTGAAAACAAATCTAAATGAACATATATAAAATATATTTTTTGCTGAGCATTGACATCACAACGTCATTTAGCAACAAATCGACCTTCCTTTAGCAACTTTCTCTGAAAATGAGTTGGCAACACTGGCTGTTTGTGTCTGGAGCTGGAGGAGACGAAGAGTTGCATTGCCTAAGGGGAAGAAATTCTCCTTTTCATTACACGCGGGTAATGCATTTAGCTCGTTGTTAGTTAGCGGTTCGAAGATCTGTACTCAACACAAGCGAGTCAACGGTGTACTGTTTAACATACAAACATCACTAACTTCACAGCGATCTGTGAAGATGCCAGACATGTTGATCACCATGTAACTGATATGTTGACCAAAACAAATACGGTGCGAAAATGATTTGTAGAGATTTATTCTTGTTACTTAAATTAAGAGTTATTATAGTTTGTTTTGTTATTTGAAAAAAAACCCCGCTACACTGGAGGAGCTGGAGGAGCTGGAGAGTTGCATTGCCTAAGGGGAAGAAATTCTCCTTTTCATTACACGCGGATAATGCATTTAGCTCGTTGTTAGTTAGCGGTTCGAAGATCTGTACTCAACACAAGCGAGTCAACGGTGTACTGTTTAACATACAAACATCACTAACTTCACAGCGATCTGTGAAGATGCCAGACATGTTGATCACCATGTAACTGATATGTTGACCAAAACAAATACGGTGCGAAAATGATTTGTAGAGATTTATTCTTGTTACTTAAATTAAGAGTTATTATAGTTTGTTTTGTTATTTGAAAAAAAACCCCGCTACATTAAATATAATATTCATATTCATATACAGAAACTGACACAAGCTTGAGTCAAATATTAGCGATCGGTCGAACCGGTTCAAAAAATGGATCGTTCTAAAGCTTCTCGTTCTTTCTGCGGAACGTTCACCACTTAATTACACGACAGTGTTATAGAACACGCATCTTATTTTAATAAATAATTGTAGTATTGTTTAATGTAAATTCATTTTATATTTCGGTTCTAAAGTACCTTTATGTTTTATAAGCTGATTTCATGCTGGATCTGTCTGGGACACATGCAATTACGTCTTGTATTAATAGAACTTCAAAAGTTTGTGGAGATTTTAGAGCATGTAACATTTCAAGGACCACATGACGCATTTACGTCATGACGATGAAAAAAAACCCCGCTACATTAAATATAATATTCATATTCATATACAGAAACTGACACAAGCTTGAGTCAAATATTAGCGATCGGTTCAAAAAATGGATCGTTCTAAAGCTTCTCGTTCTTTCTGCGGAACGTTCACCACTTAATTACACGACAGTGTTATAGAACACGCATCTTATTTTAATAAATAATTGTAGTATTGTTTAATGTAAATTCATTTTATATTTCGGTTCTAAAGTACCTTTATGTTTTATAAGCTGATTTCATGCTGGATCTGTCTGGGACACATGCAATTACGTCTTGTATTAATAGAACTTCAAAAGTTTGTGGAGATTTTAGAGCATGTAACATTTCAAGGACCACATGACGCATTTACGTCATGACGCCAAAAAAAAAAAAAAGCCGAAAACGTTCCTTTTTTGTGTGTGTACCGGATCTCTTAAATGAACTGTTCGAAGGAACCGATTCGCAAAATGAGTCACTAGCGAGGCTTCCGGTTTCTTGACAGAGGATTACGTCGCGCCTCAACTATCCAACCACGGCGCTCAACGAAGACCTCGTTATTTTGACGACTTGTTTGTTTTCCTCTCGAGGTAACTGCGGACTAAGAGCGACATTCCGCTCCTTTTCTACCTCAGCAGCTGAAGAGCTACATCACAGGTAATGTGCTAATCGTATGTATTTGTCAGAAAGCAAAAAAAAAAAAAAAAGCCGAAAACGTTCCTTTTTTGTGTGTGTACCGGATCTCTTAAATGAACTGTTCGAAGGAACCGATTCGCAAAATGAGTCACTAGCGAGGCTTCCGGTTTCTTGACCGAGGATGACGTCGCGCCTCAACTATCCAACCACGGCGCTCAACGAAGACCTCGTTATTTTGACGACTTGTTTGTTTTCCTCTCGAGGTAACTGCGGACTAAGAGCGACATTCCGCTCCTTTTCTACCTCAGCAGCTGAAGAGCTACATCACAGGTAATGTGCTAATCGTATGTATTTGTAATGTCTTTTGGTTCCGTAAGTCTCTAAACATCACTGCACTTTGTTTGGACTGACGTTAATCACCAGGAACCATAACACCTCTGTTTTCCTAAGAATTCCACCTGGGCTGTTTGCGTGAGAACGCTATGTCAGTGTCATTCCTGATGGTTCCTCGCTGCTGTTTTTCCAGTGATGTCGGATGGGCTTGTGCTCGGCGGTGGTGGGAACCTCAGCTCTCTCTGCCCGCACGGGATCGAGTGGATCTGGTATGGACTGGGTGAATGTGCCCAGGATGGCAGAGACATCGCCAGTGTTGTTCTCGGACTGCTGTCGATAGTTTGCTTCATGGTGTCTTCACTGCCGTAAGTAGGCCTACTGTTGTGCTGTTGCACTGTGTATGGCTTAGTTTTGTCATGATATAAAATGTATTCAGGCACAGCAATCATTTTTAACATTTCTTATAAACATTCAAGATTTTTTTTAACGAAAGTAATACTTTTATTCAGCAATGATGCATTAAAATGACCAAAAGAGACAGTAAAAACATGAATGATGTTTAAAAAAAATCTATTTGAAATAAACGATGTTCTTTTGAACTTTATGTTCAATAAAGAATCCTGAAAAATGCATCTCGGTTTACACAAAAATATTAAACCGTACAAATGTTTTCAACATTAAGAAATGTTATTAGTTAAAGGGGTCATATGATGCGATTTCAAGTTTTCCTTTCTCTTTGGAGTGTTACAAGCTGATTGTGCATAGATAAGATCCCTGAAGTTGCAAAGACTGAAGTCTCAAAACCAAAGAGATATTCTTTATCAAATTTAAGACTCTGCCTCGCCCCCCTAAAACGGCTCGTTCTAACACGCCCCCACATATCTACCTCACTATGTGGAAATATTTGCATAATGCGCCCAAATGTGCACGCAAAGAAAGAAGGCGTAGTTTCAGTAACACAGTTAGTGTTGAAGAAGCATGTCAGGGAGACGCTGTGTGTTTCTAGGCGAAAGCAAAAGCACTTTATTTGGCCTTCCGAAAGTAGATTGATTTAGGAATCTTTAAGATTACTTACAAGTACTTACGAGTGCTTGCGGTGTTCGGCCAATCACAATGCACTGGGTCAGCTGGCCAATCAGAGCAGACTGCGCTTGTCGGAAGGAGGGACTTTGTAGAAAACTAAGCGTTTGAGAGAGGCGGGGCATAGAGAACCTACAATAATGTACAGTATTTGAAAAATAATGTGTTTTTTGAACATTAAAGCATGTCAACATATTCTGTTACACCAAAAACACAAAATAATGATCTTTAAAAAAGCATCATATGACCCCTTTAATAGTATATTAGAATGATTTCTGAAGGATCATGTGACACTGAAGACTTTTCATCTCAGAAGACTCTTTGCATCACAGAAATAAATTAAAATATGAATATATATATAATAAATATAAAATCACATGTAACACTCATTTTAAAATCTAATAATATTTTGCATAATTTTTTATTTTTGCTGTGTTTTGGATCAAATAAATGCAGCCTTGGTGAGCATTAGAGGCTAATTTTAAAACATTTTAAAAAACATTACTGGCACCCAAACTTTTGAACTGTAATTTAAATGTGTAGAGTGACACATTTTGCACATGATGAGAAATGATGAGCTCATACTGACTGTTACTGTAGGCAGTACTACAGTTCCTGCAAGACAGGAAATATGGACAGCGCACTATCGATTTGGTTCCTGTTATTTTGGCTGGCCGGTGACTCGTGCAATCTTATTGGATCGTTCTTGGCTGATCAACTTCCACTACAGGTAAGGAACAATTGTCACATTCTTTATTTATCACTTTAGATAAAATATCTGCTCAATTAATGAAAATGAACCCTAATTGATCTTTTTTTTTTTTAATTAAATGATCTTAGTTTTGCTGTAGTTTGAACTGAGGCCTGATTTTATTATTATTATTTTATATTCATCACTCTCGTTTCTCCTTTAGAAATACACTGCAGTGTACTACGTCCTGGCAGACCTGTTAATGCTGTCAATGTACTTTTACTATAAGCTAAAGAATAAGTCATCGAGAGGTGAGTTGGAAATTATACTTCACTAGTGACTTAAATGTGTCATAAGGATAGGATCTATGTAATTGGTTGCTCTTAAAGGGGTCATATGATGCAATTAAAATTTTTCCTTTCTCTTTGGAGTGTTACAAGCTCTTGGTATCTTGGATCTGTAAAGTTGCAAAGACTAAAGTCTCAAATCCAAAGAGATATTCTTTATAAAAGTTAAGAGTCAACCACGCCTACCTAAAACGGCTCGTTCTAACACGCCCCCACATATCTACGTCACGATGTGGGAAGATTTGCATAACGCTGCACAAATGTTCATGCAAAGAAAGAAGGTGTAACTTTTATTCTCGCTGTAGTATTGCTGCTGCTGCCATGTCGTGAAGGCGCTGTGTGTTTCGTTGTGAAAGCGAAACTACTTTGTTTGGTCTTCCAAAAGAGGACGATATCCACTTCATCATGCCTGGAGTTTGGCTTTACGAGGAGATCAAAGCCCAGTGTTTTGTGGTATGGCATTTGCATTGCGAGAGGGTTTGGCTTCACGAATAATTTATTTTATAAGGAAATAATTTCACTCCTTTCAGGGGTGTAACATTTCCGTCACACGCTTGAGGTATTCAGCCAATCACAATGCACTGGATAGCTGGCCAATCAGACCACGCCTCGCTTTTCAGAACGATGAGCTTTGTAAAAATCTACACGTTTCAGAAAGGCGGGGCATAGAGGAGAAACAATAATGTACAGTATGTGGAAAATAATGTGTTTTTTTTAACCTTAAACCACATAAACACATTTCATTACACCAAATACACAAAATAATGTTCTTTTTAGCAACATCATATGACCCCTTTAAGACATATCTTGCATTCGTCTATTTTTGTCTCCAAGGAATAATTTTCCTGGCACACCTGCATTTTTAAAAAAAAATTTTTTTGAGGCCAACTATGTTGCATTAAATGTGCACAGTAGATACACGCACACAAACATATATACAGTGGTTAGTATTCTATATTACTATATTTACTAATATTTTAAAAAGCTTTTAATTTTAGTATTGTTTATATTTTATTATAGTATTCATTATAGTATATTGTTTTAATTAATACTCAAATTAAATACAAAATATGAATAAATACTCTTAACAGTATATAAATCATTTATTTATACACTATTATAGTATACATTTATATTTTGTATTTCATTTTTTAAAGTTTAGGTTTTAGTTTTGTTTTATATTTCTATATAGCCTTAAATGATATTCATATCAGTTTTAGTTTTAAATCTATCAATTTAATTTTAGTACTTTATTTTAATTCTTGAAAAGTTTAGTTATAGTAACAGTGATAAGACTGTTCAAGAATGGCTCTCACAGTGTCCCGTCTCTCCCTACATTACTGTGTATTCCTCTCTGACCTTCAGCTTTCACAGTCTGTTATAAGAATGTGCTGATGCCTGAAACGCTAATTCATAGAACTGTCTTTCTCCTCTGCAGCCAGTAACAGTGCACTGCTGAATGCGGTTAGCGTGCTATGTCTTCTGGGAATGTCATCTTCCCTCCTTAGCCTCCCTCGCTCAGCCCTAGAGGAACAGATGCCTGTGGGGTTCAAGGGTCGGGCGCTGCTGGCCGTGGAGGGGGGCAGCGGTTCGGTGCAGGTGAGTAGAATTACTTTTATCATTGAGTTGAGATGCACTTCATTCTTTTATGTGATTTCAGCATTGATTAGAGACTCGATTGTTTTTATGTTTTTCAGCCCTTTGATACAAAGGAGATTATAGGCTTTGTCATTGGCTCTATATCTTCAGTACTGTATTTATGCTCCAGACTGCCACAGATGTACACTAATGTAAGTCTCACTGCATGTATGTGTTGATAAATTTCACAAAATCTCTCCAGAACATGTTCAGGTAATATGTCATCCCAAAATCAAAAGTCATATTAATTTATTTACATTAATAAATGCATTTTTATATTAATAAGCTACATGTTTTAATAATAAGAACCTATTTTTTAGGGTTATTAAGATAATTTATATTATAACAATTTCTTGACGGTAACTTGTTTTTACTTTACTTTTTTTATTTAAATCGCCTCAGTGTCTTAAAAACTTCTGATTTTAGAAGTTGTCACAAGTTATGGTACATTGTGTGTTTGCAACTTGTGTGTTTGCAATATTGTTCATTGTTGTGTTTGCAACTTTATTTCTAATAATTGCAACAGTATTTTTCATTGTTTGGACATTAGATCTCACAAAAGGGGCCTTGCAGGGCCAAAATCCACTCTTGATTGTACTATCTTTAATTTATGCTGATTAAAATTATTGTAAGTCAGTAATGAGAATCAACTTTGGGAATAATGGAAATGGATTAATAGAAGATTTATGTCATTGAAATGATGTCACTATTCAAAAAATCTTAAATGAATTGTTCTCTCAGTAGTGAAAATTTGCTGGAAATGTACTCAATCTGTTCTACATCTTGAATGGCATGAGGGTGTTTATTTATTGGAATAGATTTGAAGAAATGTAGCATCACTTTCTCACCTGCAGTGAATGGGTGCCGTCAGAATGACAGTCCAAACAGCTGATAAAAACATCACAGTAATCCACACCACTCCAGTCCTTTAATTAATGTCTTAAGTGAAAAGCTGCATGTATTGTAAGAAACAAATCTATCAAGATATTTTAAGCTTAAACTCTTTCTTCTGGCCAGAATATGAGTCCAAAATCCATAACTCTTCCTCCAATGAAAAAGTCCATCTCCTGTTGTCTTCTCACACCAAAATGTTTGTTTATAACTGTATTGGACTGTTTTTCTTGTAAACCGTGCTTGATCTGTGCATATTTCTCTCTTGATTCAGGTGAGACTACTTTTTCACCGGAGAATCAATATTATGGATTGAGGACTCGCATTATAGCTAGAAACAGTGGTTCAAAATGTCTTGGTGATGGATTTGTTTTTGTACAAACACATGGCTCTTCGGTTCAAAAGATATTAACTGATGGACTAGAGTGGTGTGGATTACTTGTGGATTATTGTGAATTATTTCGGCTTTTTGCTTTAACGCTTTTCTATAGATATCCGTGCAGTTCATGATGTACAGCAAATCTCCTCGGGATTCTGCAGATGGAGATGAAGAGACCGCTGCACTTCTCCATAACTGAACAATTCCCATTCCTGCTGTGACTGGATGAAATGCTGGAGATTTTTTTTGAGCTTCACATTTCCACAGCCACAGCTGACTGACAAAGAATCCCATTTTTTTCTCTAATAGTTTTATCTAGATTTTATTTCAATAGGTTTTATACCTAGCAGTATCAGTGTTTAAAGATATTTTTGTCTAATTGGTTCAATATTTGGCACCAAAGGAACTTACTGAAACATGTTTGTACTGTACTTCAGAATTAAGTTTTTTTTTTCTTTTTATACAATGCATGCAATCATGTAATTTTTCTGTTATGTAGAGTGGAATGAATGCTGCATTCGGCAGATCTAGCAGTCTTGACGCAGAACTGTGAAAAGGTTCTGCCTTCAATCCGTGTACTGTAACGATGTTACTAGGCTGTTTTTGTGCAATCTATAGTCAAAAATGTTTTGATGTTGTAAAGATGTTTTTAATACTGTGGCCTTTGATTTG
>NW_015505438.1:349407-351250 GCF_001515645.1 Sinocyclocheilus grahami | reverse complement strand
CATTGGTGAGCAAGTGAAGTAATGCTAAATTTCTCCAAATCTTTTGTGATAAAGAAACAAACTCATCTACATCTTGGATGGCCTGAGCGCGAGTACATTTTTAGCAATTTTCACAACTCCTTTAAAGTCTCAAAGTCTTCATTTTGTTAATACAAAATATATTTTCTTAATTTATTTGAATTATTTTCTACATGTTTAATGTTGCTTTGGAAACTATAATCATTGCAGACATCTGTTGTGTCAATGCAGTGACTGACTACAGTTATTATTCATACATTTGCATGCTACATATGCATGCAGCACTTAAGATGTACAGGTATTGCTTCTTAGTGTAGTTGAAATATTTCTTGCTGCTTGCAGTTTCAGAGGAAGTCAACAGAGGGCGTGTCTTTTTTCCTATTTGCTCTGGTGATTCTGGGAAACACAACATATGGCATCAGCGTGCTACTGAAGAACCCAGATCCAGGGCAGGGAGAGGCCAGCTATATCCTACACCACCTCCCCTGGCTCATCGGCAGCCTGGGAACGCTCTCACTTGACATTATTGTATCCTTTAAAGCCACGTGTTAGCCACTGAGTTGTTAGTGAGGTCACGGATTCCCAACACAGGCCTCATAGAACTAAAGATATGAAAATTCTAGACGCATTATCAAGATGAGAATTTGGAGGACAAAACATGCTCATGAAATCTTCATGAAAATAATGCCATGGCAAAAACCGTAATGGACCTAAAACAGGCTTTATTGTAATATTATTTTAATAAAAAAAAAAAAAATAATATATATATATATATATATATATACACACACACACAAACTTTAAATTAAACTTTTTATTTTTTTATTCTGTCTAGTTTAACTTGATTTAAACTGAAATGGAAATGAATAAACGCTATTTTAAAAAGTAGACAAAAAAGCAACAAAATTAAAACTTTAAAGTTAAAGCTGCAAGTCCGTAAGTTTTGCCTCTTTGTCACCATCTCTGCTTGAAAACCTGGAATTGCAGCTGTGTGTGGAATTATCTTCCTTGCGTGGGTTGTGCGCCGGCACGGCTCCAGCGCGGATGAATCTAATGTTTTGAAGAGTATGTGTGGCAGTCAGTCACCGCACCGGTGTGGATATTTACTGTACTTCGCAATCACAGATTCTAGCCTACGTCTTGGAATATGACCCAAATAAGAATTTTCACTGTATATTGCCATCTGAACAAGTAACAAGTCTGCCACTTTTGTTCTGACCAACTGAGAAAAAAAGCATTACAGTAAATCGCGCTACCAATGGGGATTAAATCTAAAGATCGGTTAGCTCATATAACATCAAACCGTTCAAATTATTATTATAGTTATAGTTTATTCTCAAATGATTAATGTTAACAACATCAGCATTGGTGACTATGAGTAGAGTGTGTATTAACGTGTAGATTTGAATTTCTGCACAGTCTAATCTAATTGACATACTCTTCGAATTTCATATTAAGAAATTCTTTTAACCCAAAAAGCAAATTATGCTCCCTTCAAACTGGTTTTCTTTAAAATACAAATCTTTGTAATCCCAGGCTATCTGTAATCAGAAGCACATTTATAACTGGAATATAATTTAATTTCATTCACATGTGTTTCATAAACACATAATCCTTTCTTGGATTACAATCCGCCATCAAAATGATACATTTAATTCTTCTGGCTGCTGTGAGAAAAGGCTATAAACGATCCTCCACCTGCAGGATCCTCACATGCGATAAAGCCTAGTAGCCGGGACGACTTCTTTATGTTTACAGACGTGATGTAATGACGCAGTGTCATGCTCGAATTTCCCACGAAAACCTATCCGTACCACTCAAATTA
>NW_015505438.1:348835-349316 GCF_001515645.1 Sinocyclocheilus grahami | reverse complement strand
GATCATTTTTAACCAAAAAAAAAAGTTACGGACTGCAGCTTTAAAATTAAAACAGAAAATTAAAAAAATAAAACCAAATTCAAATATTTATAAAATATCAGTGATGCTAAAATAAAACACTGAACTGTGAGGTTTTCTCAAAACCTGGTTTAACTGTATTAGTGCTGAATTACATTGATTAATTGACAAGGTTTGGTTTGAAAACATGCAGTCAAAGGTCACATGACTAATGTTATAGACAATATTGCATAAATGCTTGGTATGTTTGACCTTCTGGATCACTTGAGGTCTCATATATTGACAAAGCTCTGATTGTTGCCATAGCATCCGGCTGTGTGTTTTACATCACAGAGGTCATGTGACTTCCTTTCATGTGAAGCTCGTTTGTCAGAATCCCATGAGCACTGAGTCTTGTTTGAATTCATTCAGAATAGTTTGCAATTATTTCGGCTTTTTGCTTTAACGCTTTTCTATAGATATC
>NW_015505438.1:295270-348361 GCF_001515645.1 Sinocyclocheilus grahami | reverse complement strand
TAAAGCCTAGTAGCCGGGACGACTTCTTTATGTTTACAGACGTGACGTAATGACGCAGTTCCTGAGGCCAAACATGCTTGAACTGTTTCTTTTTTTTTGGTGTGGACAATCAATTTGTCTAAATCTCCTTCATATTTATTTTTCAAAACAAATCATCAACG
Source organism: Sinocyclocheilus grahami (assembly GCF_001515645.1). Lineage (NCBI taxonomy): Eukaryota > Metazoa > Chordata > Actinopteri > Cypriniformes > Cyprinidae > Sinocyclocheilus > Sinocyclocheilus grahami. The sequence continues at coordinate 348,200 of NW_015505438.1, read as the reverse complement.
TTAAATGGCTCTTGCCACTCATTTTGCTTCTGTAATGTCGTGAATGAAAAGAAAATTCATTATGAAACCGATTTATCTATCAGGAATTGATAGGATCTTGAAAAGCGGCCACTAAATAATGGAACCGCGAGAGGTGAATTTGAGTTTGCTTTGGATTGCCATATTGCCAGTATCCACATATGAGGAGGTTTTTCAACTTGGAGGCCGAAGGTCAAGTTTATCTGCTGGAGCATCTTCAGGCATCTCAATGGTAATGCTTATTTTCCAATCCTATTATTAGCTATTGTAGGGTAAATTCTGATTTTATGTTAATGCAACAATTTCCTTTCCAAAGGTTTAAAGACATTTTTACTTTTGTTCTCAGCACAGCTTTTAAAGGCGTTTGTTATAAAATTAGGTTCTGTTTTAGAACCTAATGGGTTGCCTTTGCTGCCTAAATGAAATGGATCTCCATCAGTAGTATTTATATACTGTTTTAGTATTTATTAATATATTGAATGCTCTTATTTTTAATTTTCACTTTTGGAAAAAAAAAAGTATTTTGGTAATTTTATATGCTTTTGTCATTTTCTTAACATTTCTATTTAGCTGTAATTTTATAGTAACTTTAGTACTTCGACTTATTTCAGTTAGTTGTCAGTTCATATTTTTAAGTTTAAACTTTCTAATAATTTATATTTTTTCCTTCAGTTAATAAAAATATTTTAATAGTTTTAGTTAAAGGGATAGTTCACCCAAGAATGAAAATTCTGTCATTAATTACTCACCCTCATGTCGTTCCAAACCTGTAAGACCTTCGTTCATGTTCGGAAGACAAGATATTTTTTATGAAATCCAAGAGTTTTCTGACCCTGAATAGACAGCAACACAACTGACACATTCAAGGCCCAGAAAGGTAGTAAGGACATCGTTAACATAGTTCATGTGACATCAGTGGTTCAAGCGTAATTTTCTGAAGCTATGAGAATACTTTTTGTGCGAAACCCCCCCACAAATAATGACTTTATTTAACAATTCTTCTCTTCATGTCAGTCTCTGCCATGCGTTCATAAGAGTATCGCAATACCGTTGCTGTCTATGGAGGGTCAGAAAGCTCTCGGATTTCATCAAAAATATCTTAATTTGTATTCTGAAGATTTTACAGTTTTGGAACGACTTGAGGGTGAGTAATTAATTACAGAATTTTCTTGAACTGTCCCTTTAACAATAAAAGAACATTGATCTCCATAGGGAGCAATTCTGTGTCATATCAATAGTGTTCCTTTATATAGAAATATACAGCGGCCAAATGTGCAAAATTTGTCTGCCAACTTAGATGTTTTTAAAAAAAAAAATTCAAAGAACTTGCAGTGCATTATTGAATTTCCTTTTTAAAGATATTTGCAATGCTGCCTTTGAATTTGGCCAAAATAAGCGTTTTCTTAGAAGGCTTTGTAATTGTCCTGCCTACCTTTCGGAATAACTTTTGCGTTGCTTTTGTGCTACTGTTACCTTATAATACTGCCTACTGTATGTATTCAGCTCAGTATAGGCTCCAAAACGGCACCTATTTGAATTTCTTGGAAACCTTTTTTGTTTCAGGAAGAACATTGTCTACCCCGTGGTTCATATCAGCAGCCCTGTTGTTCCTGGAAAAACAAATCTATGTTGTTTTTCCTCATTATAACAGTCGCTGTCAATAGCATCCTGTGAGTTAAGAGCATCAGGGCGGGATCTGCAACCCTCAGAATGTCCCCTCTGCCCCCAGCGAAGGACATGAGGGGCCCACCCATGAAGCAGAAGAAGGGCTGGGGTCTCTGTGTGTGTGTGTGCGTGAGGGAGAGAGAGAGACCGATAAGGGGGTCTTGAGTTGCATGCCTGCAGCTGAATTGTGTAGTGACACGTGGGAGTGTGTCGGAGTGGTTGTGAAACCCTGGCTGAGCAAGGATGTTCTCTGAGGAGCGGCAGGAAGAACGGAGAGATAGCGTGCGCTCATCCATCAGTTAGATGAACTAGGGCTGTTTATAAACACTGGGCTGCTGGGAATGTTCTAATGAACCCACTCATTCACATAGTGAACTTCCAGAAGTCAGTCATTATTTCACTTAAACAGCTCCTCATTCCCATCACGTCCCTCTCTGAATGTGTTTGGACCTGTTCAAGTCATGCAAACCATTAAATATCGGTTCTTAACTTTTTACGCCAGCTTTGAAGTTGATCTTAAAAGCTGGACAGGACAATGTTAAATTGTCCTTTTTGGTGCATTATCGACTTTCCGTGACCCCGTGTTTAAACACGCATGTACTGGTATGTGTTTGAATTAATGGTTTGTGTTGGCGGGAAGCGCTGTTTGTTTTGTGCATGTGTGTTCCAATGTGTGTTTGGCAAGTGTTGGATGTCAGGGGCTGAACTGCTGTCAACATCACAAATGCAAGAGGCACAGCAAGCTGAGATCCAGCACACGCAACATCAGCGCTGGTGAGTACACAAAATCGGTTTTCTCTAGAAACTCTCAGTGCTACCAGTAGAGCGTTTTGGTAAATTCTTTAAATATCAAATGACAATTCTTGAATCTCTTTACAAGAGTTTTTAAAATGATACAGTTTATAATGGATGGTTTGGAATGGATCATAAAGAAAAAGCAGCCAGTAAGTGTCCAGCATACATAAAGTCTGCTTTGTTTATAAAGCATCCCAGGATGCACCTCATGAAGTTGGTTACTTGGATAAAGCAATTTTCTATCTATCTATCTATCTATCTTGGGGTTGGTTAAAAATTGTAAAATGATTTTGAAAGTAGTTTCTTATGCTAACCAATGCTACATTTATTTGATCAAAAAAGTTATATTGTGAAATATTATTACATTATTAAAAATCACTGTTTTCTATTTTAATATATTACATAATGTAATTTATTCCTGTGATGCAAAGTAAAAATTTCAGCATCATTACTCCAGTCTTCAGTGTCACCTGATCCTTTAGAAATCATTCTAATATGCTGATTTGCAGCTCAAGAGACATTTATTATTTATTATCAATGTTGAAAACAGTTGTTTTGCTTAATATTTTTCAGGAAACATGCATTTTTAATGCATGTTTTCTCATTTTATCCCTAACCCTAATCTTTAATGAATAGAAATAAAAAATAGCATTTACCTGCTGTAACATTAATAAGTATCTTTATTGTCACCTTTGATCAATTTAATGCAAAAAAATCCTTGCTGAATAAAAGTATTAATTTCTTTTAGAAAAAATGTGTATTTAAATTTTTTAATTTAACTCTATAAGCAAGAAATAAATGTTGTTGAGTTGAACAAAGTTTCATGAATGTCATGACATTTTGCAAATCAGTTTATACCTTTCCAACTTCCTTTGCTAAGTGACCAAAGTCTCCTTCACACTCACTCAACAAACATCATCTTTAGTTCTTGGCTTTGGTGGGTCAGTGTGAACATGATAGTTCTGTTTCCCAATATTCCAAATCTAACAGACAACTTAAGAATGTTTGAAATGTTGCCGTTTGTCGAGCAGCCATTTAGACATTCTGTTGCATGTTTATTCTGTCTGGGAGCTGCTACAAGGAAGTCAACATGACAGACAGAAATCAATGATAAGTTGCCATTTAATCAATATGCACTTTGTTTTTTAATAGACTGGACTGCTTCAACTGCGTTATCTATGTGGATACCTCGCATGTTCATTATCACTGAGTTAACCAGCCTTACATCAGTCTCTCGCGATAAACCACTGTTGATAATCATCTACATTCAAAACATTACAAGCACCTCTGGACTTTAGTCCAACATCCCCCAAATGTCTGGAATCTTGTGTCCTGCTTAAAACTGTAAACACGGCCTGTCTATGAGCAGCTAGCTAATATCAAAAAAGATAATGCATGGGCAAATGTAAATCGCAGATACAGTGCTGTCTGGATGTTTCTAGATGTTTAACATGATGGTTCTTACAAAGCAAACTGTACTCCCTTAAAGGTGGGGTAAGCGATTTTTCAAAAACGCTTTAGAAAATTTTTTCGGGCCGACTAGCAAAACAAACTTGTAGCCAATCAGCAGTAAGGGGCGTGTCTACTCCTGATGTGGAGGAGAAGAGCGTTCAGTGCACAGCACAGGACGGACATTAGCCTAGCCGAGCGACAGAATGATAGAGATGGCGGATAAAAAAAACTAAAGAGGAAAACGTCTGCGGAAAAACAGAATGCTTAAGGCAAGAAGTAGGACCCGTGTAAATATCGGATCAGCTTTCCAGCGCTGGAGAGAACTCACACTGTGTATGCTTCAGTGTCTGCGCTCAGAAAACCGGACCGAATTGAGTTCTCTCTTGCGTCGTCAGATTTATCCATATGTCTGCTCTTCTCTTACTCCCACATATTGACATTTTTGAATGTTTTATGCGACATGCAGCAAGTGTATGTTAGCTTATGTCCTGCCGGTTCATATGTACGCATCTAACCTCCGAACCACGCAGCAGATTCGTTCTGAATGAATCTCTTCCCAAATCGTCCCTCCCTAACATTTTCATCTCGTTTTTATTCATTGACGAAAATGTCAATAGATTTACGTCATAGTTTTTGTCATTCAAAAAGAGTTTGTTCGTTATCGTCTCGTTGTCGTCTGTGAAAAAAATGTAGTTGACAAATTATTCATCAACAAAATTAGCACTGCCACTGTATATTTCTATGGTGTAGACAGCATCACTGATTACAATGAGTTCCATAGTATTTTGTCGTGCTGCGCCACTCCGGTCTCCGGTGTAGACACGGTGTAACATTGGCTTTGCTTTGTTTCACAGAACTAATCGTTGCCTGGGTTGCGTACGTATGTACGGGTCGGAGCTATCAAAATAGGGGCGAGACCCTTTTGGGGTAGGGGCATGTTTGTTTTGATGATTTCAAATGTCAACATTGGCTACCAGAAATTGCTTACCCCACCTCTCGCACGAAACTTTCATCCAACACTCTTAAAAATAAATGTTCATAATTGGCATCTATGGTTCAATGAAGAACCTTTGACATCCATGGAACCTTTATATTCCACAAGAGGGTCTTTAAAGTGGAAAAATGTTCTTCACACTAAGAAAAAAATGTTATTTTCGGAAATGTTCACTAAAAGGCTCTTTGGGGAACCAAAAATGGTTCTTCTGTGGCATTGGTGAGAACTACTTTTTGGAATCTTTATTTTTAAGAATGAACAACTGTTATGATATGCTGAAGGCATGCTTATTTATATAGTTGCTATTTATGTTCTTGTGAAAACTGTGTGAAAAATTAATGAGTGTTCAAACCCATTGGAGCTTTGCTCCCTTTAACCCCATCTGGAATGAACCATCCATGGAGTTCAAAGAAGGTCGTTTTGTTAATCGTGCAGATTTTTTTGAGGAAATAACCCACAGTCATTGTGATGGATGGCATGGGAGTGATAGCAAAAGTTTCCCTCCCTTGGGTCTCAGAGGCACTAATGATATCTGTATTTCGACACTGCGAACCTGAGGTCAGTCTCTTTGAGATGCTACCACAATAACGCCATCGAGGATGTTCTATGTCAGCAGTATACGAGAGGGTACGTGTGAGCGTCCGTGTTTTCAGGAAAGCCTGCCCCTTCATGGGGTCTAAAGTATATCGGGTGGGAAGGTTAGATTCTTGCAGTCTTCAATCTTTTCAATGTCAAAGATTAACTGCATGACAAACAGAGCCGTGGCAAACACAGCGTGTATAAACACTCCCTAAAGCTCCAGAGATGAGCTGGATGTCACTCTGTCATTCCTCTAGGGAAATAGAGAGTGACCCACATTGCCACTCAGAACACAAAGTTAAAGAAAATGAGAACAGGAGGAATTCTAGTTCAGAGGATCTAAGGTGTAGATTTGAAAGACATTGAATTGCCCCCCATCAATAATGTGTATTTTTTATTTATTTTGCATACATGCTATAAACTATAACTGTAATATTGAGCACTACAGGATTTCTGAGAACTCGCGAGTCATGCAAGTGATGTTGATCTTTGAATGATTGCTCAAAGCATTAATAGTGAAAAAGTGCTTCTGGAAAAAAATAAATATACTGTTCAAAGGTTTGGAGTCAGCATGATTTTTTTTAAATTTTTTTTAGAAAGTAACTACTTGACTTCTTATTCAGCAAGGGCACATTTCATTGATCAAAAGTGACAGCAAAGGCTTTAAAATTGTTACAAAATATTTATATGACAAATAAATGCTATCCTTTCTATTGAACGTTCTATTCATCAAAGAATCCTGAAAAAAATGTATTATGGTTACAACATTATTAATAATAATAATAAGAAGAAATGTTTCTTGAAGATCAAATCTATTTATATCATATATATATAATAATGATTTCTAAAAATTCAGCTTTGCCATCACAGGAAAAAAAATGAGCTTTTCCAATAGAAAATGATTATTTTAAATTGTAATCATATTTCAGAATATTAAAGTTTTCACTGTACTTTTGATCAAATAAATTCAGCCTTGGTGAGCATAACAGATTTTTCCAAAAACATTTTAAAATACCTTACTGACCCCAAACTTTTAAATGGTAGCCTATATACAAAATATAATATTTGCAGTTTATCACACCATGTAAATAAAACATGTGCTGAATATTACTATAGATACTCATTTTGCATGTGCTTAGAATTGTATCACAACATGCTCATGTTGCAAGCAAATATCAGCATAGTTGTGCTAATGAGTTATTGCATGCAAATTATTAAAGCAAAGCTTTCTCTTTCACTTCTCTCACATTCACGGAAATCCTCTGTCAATGAAACGGAAAATGTTTCGCTTTGATTTTGTTCAGCTAGTCAGTTCACACAGCAACCAGTATTGCATACCTCTTTTGAGCATGTCATTCTTGAATAATTCATTATATTCTGCGTGATTTTCCCAAGTAGGATGTGTTCCTGAATCAACATCCTTGATGTTTTATTGCTCCAGGACTAATTGGATTTTTAGGGGTTACACGTTAAGACAAGTCTCCCCCTAAAAATTTGATTAGTCCTGCAACAATATTCCAATCAAACACCCTAGTTGGCAAAGGGGGTATGCAATATAGCCTTCTGCATGCGTGAACTGAGTAGTTGAACAAAATCAACATATTTTCAGTTTAATTTATGTTAGAGGGCTTATTGTTTATACTCACATGGAACTGGGGAAGTGAAAGCGAAAGTTTTGTTTTACACCACTGCTGGAATATATCGGTGCTCTGGGATTTGTGTGCAATAACTCATTGTTCACAACAATGCTAACATTTGTTTGCAGCATGAGCATGTTCAGATACAATACACTGCATTGTGTAATTTAATAGAGTTAAAGAAAACAGGTAATGTCCTGACAGAAAACTAGTAGTATATATATATATAAAAAAAAAAATGTTGTTACAGTGTAGGGATCTTCTCTAAGTGATAGTAAATTGTAAGAGCTGGAGTTAGGAATAGGGCAATTTAAGTTTTTAATTAAGTTCTTCTCAATGTCAACTTGATGCTTTGCACTAGTTTCTGAGCCATAAAAAAATTGCTCCCTGTAGATGTCATTCAGTAAACAACCAAAATAGCCACTCGCTTTAAAGTGTATTGAAGGTCCTCTTTCCAGTGACTGGACAAGAGTGCAAGTTTAGGTACGTTCACACAGCTGCTGTTGAATGCTGGGAGTCAGCTACAGGCCAAACCTGTTGAAGGCGTTTGGGACAGACTGCTCTTTGTGAGGCCTTTTCTGTGAAACTCATGCCAGAGCAGCTGTTTGGACACACAGGCCTAATCTCTCGTCTAATTCTCACAGTCAATGCTCTTCAGATCCTCTCAGAACCCCAGAGGAGCACAGACGGAGATCTCCACAGCCTTTGCTGAGTCCTATCATAAACTTTTCGTGACAGTGATGCCTAAAATAACTAGTCTTTCTCTGGGGTTGGAGAGCTTGCTGAAGAAAGGTTTGAAGGCACTGGATTATGATCCTCAAACAGGGTGAATGAAAGCTTTTGTGCTCTTTTATAGATTCAGACATTCTCTGTGAAGAGCGAGAATCCAACTGATCAGATGAGAGAGGGGACAGATCCTGAGATGAGCATGTCAGTCAGTGGCTACCTCTCTGCATCAGACACGTATGACATCACAGAGCCACAGTACTATGGTAAGATTACGCTTTACTATATGTAAATCTGTTTATTATAGAATTACAATAGTGATAGTTCCCTCAAAATTCTGTCATCATTTACTCACGCTTATTTTGTTCAGACCCTGAAGAATTTTTTATTTTATATAATTTTTTCCAACATAAAAGGAGATATTTTGAAAAATGTGTGTTTTGGTCATACAATGGAAGTCAATGGCAACCAACGTAATTTTGGACCCCACTGAGTTTCATTGAATCAGTCTTGTTATTGTTAATAACTAAAACTATTAAAAGCAATTTTCACTTATTGATGTAATTACTAAATAATTGCTCAAACTTAAAACTAAATAAAAATTAAGAAAATAAAAACTAGTAAACAAAATTTCTAAAACATAAACTAAAACAAAAAACTGAAAATCTAAAAACAAAAGCTAATTAAAAATATTAAGAAATACGATAATAGTATATTATAATAATATTTAATATAGTATCATATTTTTTGTGGCACTATAATGGCAATAATAAAAAAAAAGAATAAACAAATAAATAAAAATACATGTAAAATATGCACTTCAATCTTACAAAGAAATCTGGACTCTGGATAATTGGAATAAAATTACATTTAACTGGATGTCATTACTGACGCCATGTTGAAATATGGTCATGTGACCGATTATGTATTATTTACTGTGGTTTGTCTACTGGTTTGTATACCCAAATTCATTACATGAACATCTGAATGTCCAAATATTATTTCCCAGATGTCGCCTCGAGAAACAGTTAATGTCCGAATAGTGCTTTGTCAAAGTCTCAGTTTTTCGTTTTGTCGTTTAACTCACTGTGGCGTCTGGAAGGACAGTCAATGATAGTATATTAGCAGCTTCTCGTCAACATGAATGTTTATGAAAAACTCCAGTGGTTTACAAACAGATACTAGCACCGGAAAGTTATGCTGTAGCTGTAACGGGACATAAAACATCTGTGAGAAAGACAGGATTGAAGGCCAGTAAAGAGACCACCACAATGCAGAAGGCTATTTGTGATGACATGGAAAAACAGAGATGGATTTGCTGGAATTGGTTGGATGAGAAGAGTTTTACTCAAATATAAGTTTTTCTCATGTGAAATATTACATTCATTTGCTCGTTGTCACTACTAGTTCTGAAGTGTCTGTCAAGACATGAAAAAAAAAACTTCTTGTGCAGATGTGCTTCAGAAATGCTGCCGGTTGTGACATATGCTCCCTCTATGGGGGAACTCAAATCTAAAATCCATCTTCACAACCTTCCCGCCGACAGAGAAAACATCAGGAAGGCTCCGTTCTGTACGGTTATAAAAACCCCATACGCTACAAAGCAAATAACAACCATAAACAAAACTGTAACCTCTTCAGCTGCATCCTGTTTCCAGAGACAGAAAAGATTCAAAAGGTCTTGCTCTGGGATTTTTTTTTATTTCGTCCCAAAGGCCTCATAAAAGTAGTTAGGTAATTTGAGAATCATGTGAAAAAGGAACATATTTCTTGTGAAGCGTTTCATTCATCAAGATGTTCTTCAATCCTTGCTGCAGATGTTCTTGTGGATCCACTGAGCTGCTCTTATCAGGAACCAGATCTACAAAGCCCTCTCTATGGCCAGCAGCCATTCAGCCACGTCAATGTGCAGTTTTCAATGTATGGAGCGCCAAACGTTCAAGCGTGCAACCCGCCGTACCCCTACAGCCATCAATGCTCTGAGTTCACCTGTGAGCCAGACATGGAGGTCCAAAGCCCAACAAGAGGTAGCATTGTCGGTCTTCCAGTGCTAAAAAGACCCAGGATGGGCTATGGAGCTCGGGTGAAGGGCCAGGATGAGCTGTGTGTGGTGTGTGGAGATAAAGCCTCGGGATATCACTACAATGCCCTCACCTGTGAGGGATGCAAAGGTTGGATGATCACAATAGCACTGAATTTTAAGGCAACAATAATCCATGATGCACTTCTTGAATTTACAGTGTTTACTAATGTCCAAAATCAGTACTTATAAGACTGCATGTAATAGCTTGACAAACAGTTTTCTTTCCTGTGTTAACATTTCCTTTGGAACCAGGAAGTGGGGTGGGACGTATCTGAGAGCTTGTCTCTTTTTTTAAATAGCCAATAGCAGTGAACTATGACTTGGTACTTGCTATTGCTAGTTGCTAGTTTTGGTCTGTTTCCCTCAATGAGAAAGACCGAATTTTAAGAATATACACCAATATTCAAAAGTTTGGGGGGGGATTATACTTTTATTCAGCAAGGATGCATTAAATTGATCAAAAATGTATACATTTATAATGTTACAAGAGACTTCTATTTCAAATAAATGCCATTTTTCAACTTTCTATTACTAAAAAAAATCTGTTTTTACACCATAACTATTTTTACCAGCACCAAATTGGCACCATATCAAGCATATTAGAATGATTTTTGAAACATCATGTGTCAAAGAAGACTGGATTAATGATGCTGAAAGTTCAGTTTTGCCATCAGGAATAAATTACATTTTAAAATATAACAATTATTTTAAATTGTATTATTTCACATTACTGATTTAACAGAATTGTTGATCAAATAAATGCAGCCTTGTTAAGGAGAAAAGATTATACTTTTATTCAGCAAGGATGCATTAAATTGATCAAAAATTTATACATTTATAATGTTACAAGAGACTTCTATTTCAAATAAATGCCATTTTTCAACTTTCTATTACTAAAAAAAAATCAGTTTTTACACCATAACTATTTTTACCAGCACCAAATTGGCACCATATCAAGCATATTAGAATGATTTTTGAAACATCATGTGTCAAAGAAGACTGGATTAATGATGCTGAAAGTTCAGTTTTGCCATCAGGAATAAATTACATTTTAAAATATAACAATTATTTTAAATTGTATTATTTCACATCATTACTGATTTAACAGAATTGTTGATCAAATAAATGCAGCCTTGTTAAGGAGAAAAGTTTTAAGAATATACACCAATATTCAAAAGTTTGGGGGGGGATTATACTTTTATTCAGCAAGGATGCATTAAATTGATCAAAAATGTATACATTTATAATGTTACAAGAGACTTCTATTTCAAATAAATGCCATTTTTCAACTTTCTATTACTAAAAAAAATCTGTTTTTACACCATAACTATTTTTACCAGCACCAAATTGGCACCATATCAAGCATATTAGAATGATTTTTGAAACATCATGTGTCAAAGAAGACTGGATTAATGATGCTGAAAGTTCAGTTTTGCCATCAGGAATAAATTACATTTTAAAATATAACAATTATTTTAAATTGTATTATTTCACATTACTGATTTAACAGAATTGTTGATCAAATAAATGCAGCCTTGTTAAGGAGAAAATACTTCTTTTAAAACCATCAAAAACGTTTTTAAACAGTAGTGTATCTCTCTCGGCTTAGGTTTCTTCAGACGCAGTGTGACTAAAAAGGCAGTGTACCGCTGCAAGAGTGGTGGAAGCTGCGAGATGGACATGTACATGCGGAGAAAGTGTCAGGACTGCAGACTGCGCAAATGCAGAGCCGTCGGGATGCTGGCAGAGTGTGAGATTGACGTAAAAACTCTTCACGAGTTTTCTGTCATTTCTGGGGAAACCGATAACGTCAGATGCTACTTCACACAAAAACACTTAGAATCTAATTGGATGTTGAGTTAGCGTCAAACACTGTCAGCATTAGCTGATTGCTGGTGTCTTTTTTTTTTTTCAGGTCTGCTTACAGAGGTGCAGTGCCAGTCGAAGAGACTGAGGAAGGGCTCCAAGCACAGAGGACACAGTGTACCGCTGCAAGAGTGGTGGAAGCTGCGAGATGGACATGTACATGCGGAGAAAGTGTCAGGACTGCAGACTGCGCAAATGCAGAGCCGTCGGGATGCTGGCAGAGTGTGAGATTGACGTAAAAACTCTTCACGAGTTTTCTGTCATTTCTGGGGAAACCGATAACGTCAGATGCTACTTCACACAAAAACACTTAGAATCTAATTGGATGTTGAGTTAGCGTCAAACACTGTCAGCATTAGCTGATTGCTGGTGTCTTTTTTTTTTTTTCAGGTCTGCTTACAGAGGTGCAGTGCCAGTCGAAGAGACTGAGGAAGGGCTCCAAGCACAGAGGACACAATGGGTCAGCGGGAAGAGCTGAAGACGACTACTCTGAAAGCAGAAGCGTCTCGTCCACCAGCAGATTCACCGCTCGGGTAAAACTCTCCTATTTTATTTAGCCTGTCCAAGCATGAAATTTGAGTTTTAGTAAGATCTGAAGCCTGTTATAGTGTCTTCTTGTCTTCAAAATACTGTTTGCAGGTATCTGGTTTCTCCAGAGAGCAGAGATGCATTCTGAATAGAATTGTTGAGGCTTATCGTAGGTACATAATTCAAGACAACACGCACTGTCGGGTATGTTTTTTTTTTCTTCATTAAAAATGAAAACACATACTGCTATTAATATATCATAAGATATCATAATTTTTCTTTCCCCAGGTGCCTCTGTGGTCAAGTTTGACAAGCAATATAGATCTGACTCCTCCACAGACGGAGAAGCTTTTGCAATTTTTGAGGAGCGTACCTGGTCAGTTTCATCCGGCTTCTCTCAGATCACACCACACACCTCCAAACACGTCTAATTTGTGGTCATCTGTTGTTTAGGGTTTGAGCTTTTGGATGGTTCTGACCAGAACACTCTTCTGTCCAGCTCTTCAGTTGAAGTCATGTTCCTACTCTTGGCTCAGCAGTTCTCAGAGAACCCCACTAGTGTTAGCAATGGTAATAACATTCATTATCACATAATCTGCTTAAGTCTGACATCAAGTGTCTTTTTTCAAAAGCAAACAGTGCTAACATAGACTCACAATGTGCTGTACTACTACGGAAAAATCCTAATCTTTATATCCATATTGAAATTTCAGTCGGCCAGACAGTGATTCATCTTTTATGAATAGTTCAAATTAGTGCTTAAAATGATTAATCGCGATTAATCGCATGCAAAATAAGTTTTTGTTGGCATAACATATGTGTGTTCTGTGTATATTTATGTATATATAAATACATGCACATACAGTATATATTTTGAAAATATTTAAATGTATTAACATGTCTATATTTATATTCATATAATTTATATTTTAAAAAATATATTTAATATATAAACAACATATTTTTCTGAAATATATACGTGCGTGTGTGTATTTATATATACATAATAAATATACACAGCACACATACATATATTATGTAAACAACAACTTTTATTTTGGATGCGATTAATCGTTTGACAGCACTAGTTAAAATATTGGTGTCTGGGACAATGTGAGTTTTTAAAGCTTAGCTTAATCATGTGTGCTAAAAATAAATTGTGCTAATAAAGCATTGTTAAAATTTTCACTTGAAATGGAAAACTCAACACATATGACTCACTGCTATGTTTTCTATCATCAGCTTTATACCCAGCAAATTCGAATAACTCAAACCCTGATTGGGTGAAAACTTTAGAGTCCAAGACTGGGAACAGCCACAGGATACTGACATACTCAGGTGATCTATATGCACAGTGATAATCAGAGCAGGAAAATCTCACACTACATGCAGTGATTAATCCAACTGATGTAACATTAGAGTCTTTAGAGTCCAAGTCCAATTGTCTAAAGATTTTGTCTCTGCTAATATTGTTATTTTTTTTATCTTTAAGGTTTGAATGATGAGTTCTTGAGGTCTGTGGTAAATTTCCTCCACAGCATGGTGACTATTGCGGTAACTGAGGCTGAATATGCACTTCTAACAGCGACTGCAGTGTTATGTTCAGGTCTGTGGTTTATGATTAACACAATTGTGACTCATGTCCATGTAAACCTCCATGTGATGTCACCATATTCAGAACATTCATTTATAGGTCAGACAGCAAATGCCATCATAAAGGTTTAGCTTAAGCTCTTCAAAATACAATTTCTTTTTTTATTTATTTATTTAGAACTGTTTCAAATGACCTCCATTTTTTCCTTGTTGTGAAGCAGACAGGCCGTCTCTGCGTGCGGTGGGCTGCGTTGAGAACTTACAGGAGTTTGTTTTGGAGCTCCTGTCCCGAGCGTGCTCCTGCTGCAGTCAGGGGACGGCACAGGACCCACGACGCTTCGCCAGGCTCCTGGGACGGCTGACAGAGCTGAGAACACTACGACACAACCACCTCACCCTCCTCCCACAGCAGCCCTGGGACATGCAGCCTTGAGGCAGCCTTTAGGGAGAGAGATTTATGACATCTGATCTCTGTTGCAATACACTTTTCATTTTTGTCCAGAACAATATCCCAGGTCAGTGTACTTTTGGTTACCCGTGTGCAAACATAGTTTAGTTTAATAAAAAAATAAAACAAATGTAAGCCTCATGATGTGACAGTTTCTTATATGCATTAAATAAAAATGTTAATGTTTAATTTGTGTTTTAGGATTTCTTGCTTTTCATTTATGTTGTAATATATGTGACCCTGGACCACAAAACCAGTCTTACGTGTCAATTTTTCAAAATTGAGATTTATACATAACCCGAAAGCTTTACATACGAATAAGCTTTCCATTGATGTATGGTTTGTTAGGATAGGACAATATTTGGCAGAGATAAAGCTATTTGAATACCTGGAATCTGAGGGTGCAAAAAAATCTAAATACTGAGAAAATCGCCTTTAAAGTTGTCCAAATGAAGTTCTTAGCAATGCATAGTACTAATCAAAACTGAAGTTTTGATATATTTACAGTAGGACATTTACAAAATATCTTCAAGGAACATGATCTTTACTTAATATCCTAACGATTTTTGGCATAAAAGAAAAATCGATCATTTTGACCCATACAATGTGTTGTTGGATATTGCTACAAATATACCCCAGCGACTTAAGACTGGTTTTGTGCTCCAGGGTCACATATACGATTTTGCATTCATAGTTCTATTTCCAGATGGAATTAGTCTGATAAACCTAACGCCAGTGTTGGGGGTAATACATTACAAGTAACGCGAGTTACGTAATCAGATTACTTTTTAACTAGTTTTAGTAGAGTAGTTCTCTTTTTAATTTACAAGAGAATATCTGAGTTACTTTTTCAAATTAAGTAACGCAAGTTACTTTTTTTCCCCCAATTTATTGATTGACAGCTCTCCTGTCCCCATGTTGAGAAAAATCAGAAGACATTACTGTAGTTCAAAATAAATATATGTATTAATTCATCTCTCACAAAAAAAAAAAAAAAAATCGGTATTGCTCAAAATGAATAAAAATAATGCAACTCAGAATATGACGCAAACCTGCAATAATGAAATGTTAAACAACACAAATATCCTTTATGTATTTAAGCCCATTCTATTTGCTTCTGACCTTCGATGATCCAGTTCAACCGTACTAATAAGCACAAATACTCTAGTCTTTTTTTATTGCTGAAGTGTGTTGAAATTTCTTCTTCTGCGTTCTACTATACGGACGTAAATGTACTTTCCCTTCAGCCTGAGGCTTATTCATTTAACTTTTGCTGTGAAAAGACTTCTATATTTGCCAAAAATAGAACTTATTTATTTTAAAAACAAAGCAAGCCCTGTCCAGATTTAAAAAGTAACGCAAAAGTAACGTAACACATTACTTTCCATAAAAAGTAACCATGCAATTAGTTACTTTTTTATGGAGTAACGCAATATTGTAATGCATTACTTTTAAAAGTAACTTTCCCCAACACTGCTGATAGGTTTGTCACTGGTGCCCCTTAAAAATAGGTGCATGACTTTAGGTGCAGGAACTGTTCATTTATAACCGCAATGTTTGTCTAATGTTTTACTCCTAAGTGTTATCTGCTAATTAAACAGGTGTTGGTAATCTATCATATGCAAGCCAGAGTAAGACCTGCAACTGCTTTAATTTCCCCAGTGTTGGGGGTAACGCATTACAAGTAACGCGAGTTACGTAATCAGATTACTTTTTAACTAGTTTTAGTAGAGTAGTTCTCTTTTTAATTTACAAGAGAATATCTGAGTTACTTTTTCAAATTAAGTAACGCAAGTTACTTTTTTTCCCCCAATTTATTGATTGACAGCTCTCCTGTCCCCATGTTGAGAAAAATCAGAAGACATTACTGTAGTTCAAAATAAATATATGTATTAATTCATCTCCCAAAAAAAAAAAAAAAAAAATCGGTATTGCTCAAAATGAATAAAAATAATGCAACTCAGAATATGACGCAAACCTGCAATAATGAAATGTTAAACAACACAAATATCCTTTATGTATTTAAGCCCATTCTATTTGCTTCTGACCTTCGATGATCCAGTTCAACCGTACTAATAAGCACAAATACTCTAGTCTTTTTTTATTGCTGAAGTGTGTTGAAATTTCTTCTTCTGCGTTCTACTATACGGACGTAAATGTACTTTCCCTTCAGCCTGAGGCTTATTCATTTAACTTTTGCTGTGAAAAGACTTCTATATTTGCCAAAAATAGAACTTATTTATTTTAAAAACAAAGCAAGCCCTGTCCAGATTTAAAAAGTAACGCAAAAGTAACGTAACACATTACTTTCCATAAAAAGTAACCATGCAATTAGTTACTTTTTTATGGAGTAACGCAATATTGTAATGCATTACTTTTAAAAGTAACTTTCCCCAACACTGCTGATAGGTTTGTCACTGGTGCCCCTTAAAAATAGGTGCATGACTTTAGGTGCAGGAACTGTTCATTTATAACCGCAATGTTTGTCTAATGTTTTACTCCTAAGTGTTATCTGCTAATTAAACAGGTGTTGGTAATCTATCATATGCAAGCCAGAGTAAGACCTGCAACTGCTTTAATTTCCCTACAACCACAAATGCAACTGAGACAGTGGGCATATCAGCATATGAATGTTGAACTGTTTAAATTCAAAACTGAAACAAACATTAGTGGGCTATGAAAGCTACAGAGATACAGCGTAACGGTTTCTCTTTTGCTTAGATTGAATCATCTTTCATCCATTTAAAGGAACATCAAGAACCTCGGAACAATCTAGAAAATAAAATTATTATAATGTTTGATAATTGATTAACTCACTCGTGATCTTTTCAAATTGCCAACAGAGACCTGAGAGATTAGCTCATAGGCATGTGTGTGTGTGTATTTCCGCTATAAATATTATTTTAATATCTGTGACAAGCTGTTACAGTAAAACACATCTGGACATCACCTTATGAAAAAAAGAAATCATACTGCACGTGCTCTTCCAGCAATACTGACTCACTGCTGCCCCCTACCAGAACTCAAGGGTACACTACAAAGAAAGGGGGAAAATAGAATATTTCAGCAAAACATGAGCAGCAAGAATTTTACAAGACAATATATTCTTGATTACCTCACCAATGGTAAACGTTTCTAACGTCTAATCTACGTACCACATGTGACCCCTGAAATACACACTTTTGAGCAGCTTAAATATTTTTCAAACAATTACACATTTACCACATCACACCATCTTAAAAAAAAAAAATATGTGTCCCAATACTGTTGTGAAATGTAAGCATAAACAGTATACAAACGATTCTCACCTTTTTAATTTTCGCCAGACGCTGTTGAATGAAACCCAGCCTCTGGAAAAACCCCGGCCCCGCCCACCTAAAATTCGTCAGCCAATCCGATCTCAACAAATCCGCGCGTTCAAGATGATTGACAGATAAGAGTGTGTTTCTGATTGGTTACTTTTCTAATCTTTAGTGACCCTTTTCTCGATTTATCGGAATAAACAATAGTGATATTGATATTTAGTGATAGATATGTGATAGGTAGAGACTTTTTATGGATGCATTCCAATAAATAAATAAAGATATATCTCCTTGAGCACATAGTATTTTCCAATGTAAAATATCCCACCATTTTATGATTGTGCTGCAACCAATTAACTTTTTTAAACATGAAAAATGATATTTACATAAGCACACATCTGCTTTATAAATTGCTTCTTTGTGTTGACAAATACTCAAAAATGTTAAGTAAATCATTATGCATTTATGTTATTCAAACAATTTCAATTATATATATATATATATGAAGAGTTCAGATGCAAAAGCCTCTAAGTGCCATCTGAAATTTTCATCTATGTTTAGGTTCAGTAATTTTACTCTAATGGCAATGTATAGGTCCTTTTCTATGCAATTAAAGTGAAATAACTGAACATAAATATAGGAGCCTGATAAAAATGCTCATTTTTAGACGAAAATTTCAGATGGCATTTAGAGGCTTTTGCATCTGAACTCGTCATTCATATATATATATATATATAAAATTAATTACCCAAACAACAAGAAAAAATTTGCATCAGTGCCACCTTTACTTTCAGGCATTAGCCTCAAAGTACATTTTCAGTCATTTCTAGCACACTCACGTCTTTAGTCAGTACTGTAATATTGCAAGCAGAAAAATAGCCTACATGTATTATTAGGAAATCTAACATTCCAACAGAGCTTTACAATGTTAATTACAGAAAAAGAAAAAAAATGCAATACAGGTCCAAAATCAAGAAAAACAGCTTATGGTCTTAAACCATCAATATATTAACACAGCCATAGTAGAGTTTCAATAGAACATTTATTTCCCCGCATGAGAAAATACTGTTTGAGACAGGTTATTTGGTGGGTAGGTAAAATCTGCAGTTTGTACAGGCTTAACATTTCTTAGAGGTTCCATCTTACAAACAGTGAACAAACGCTCCACAACTTTCTACAATAAATACAATGTTCTGTGCTTGATGGTGAAAAGGGAATAATAGCAAGTGTACAACATGTCGTCATCACCATCCCTCAAACACTTCACCTTGAAATCTTAAAAAGAACTAAACCAGGATCTGAAAGCACATGATGTGAAGTTAGATCTTAAAAGCCTATGCAATAGTTTATCATCTTAAATAAGAGATCTGCTTTCCATCTTGAACCAATATAATTTAATTCCTGCATCTCTTTCCGGTCCATAAATAAATTACTTTTTTGTATCAAAAATGAGAATATATATTTAACCATAGACAACCGTGAGTCGGTACATATACACATACATACACGATCGTATGCCGTTAATGTGTATATATATATATATGAACACACACACATCATCCGCTATCAAAGACAAGCAGAATAAACTATGTAGGAAGTCAGTTCATCTGAAAATCTGTTTACACGTATTTACACAACCCTTCATTTCTTCATTCCTCCAGGCAATTTATTTCACAATAAACAAGAAGAAAAAAAATTTAATTAGATACTATGATAAAAAAACAAAAAAAAACAAAACAAAAAAAACATACTTGTATACACAAGTGTCTTTACAATATACAAGTGGTTTGTAAAACTTTAAAAAGTAAAAAGCTATCTTAAGAAAATGGCAGTGATCCATTCAAACGTTTATATTCTTTCAGTTCATTCATTTAAAATACATTTTTCAGAAATGAATTGCTCTGAATGTACCCAAACGCTAAAACTCTGAGTCTATGTGGTTTAGACTCGCCATCACCATAAAGTGACACCTCATAAAAACTAATTATTGGTAGAAGCCACTGTACTTTCCAGTCCTGAATCTGAAATGACTGAGAGGGTTGCGTCATGAACACATGGATAAACTAAACTGAACTGAATGATCAGGAGTCTAGTACCTGGTGCACTAACCAAATGGCTCTTAGACCGCCTTAGAAAGCCCATGTGAGTGGTGCGTTAGGACAGATGCGGTTGGCGTTTCTGTTCTACATGTAGTTGGAGCCGACAAAACCATGATCTCCTCGAACTCGGCTGAAGTGGATCATAGCTCGGTCGTAGGCCACCTGCACAGACTTCCGGATACTGGTCTTCTTGCCCTCCATCAAACGCAGTTTATCGGCCGTGTCGTCAACGCCAAGAGGGATCACTTTATCTCGTGGCAGCCACTGCCTGCAGAGATAGACGTAAGAACAGAAAAACTCACTGTCAGTTCCTTCTGAAACCCGTAAAGCCAGCAGATACTTACAAAGGATATTTTGAAAATGCAAAGTCTGGAGGATAAAGCTGAAGGAAAACAAAGTAAATCCCCAGTACTGTGCTCACCAGGTGCGTTTGTTGTCGAAGAAGAGAACCAGGAAGAGTTTCTCGCCGACTTCTTCTTGTCTCTGCTCACCAAGGTGCAGCACGTCAAGCGGAGGCACAGGGATGGGGACTCCATTATGCAGAAGACCCTCCTGAGGCATGTCTGGATCTATGATCTACAAAATAAGAGCAATTCAAGCCATTCCTTTAATATTTGAACGTCAGTGGTTTGCTTTAACACGGTTCACAACCCCCAAAAACAGGCTATTTGGTGAGAAAAAAAATATATAGGGCCCATGAGAAGTTGTGGATGAGGGATTAGCAATGTTATCCAAAAAGAAAACGTCATAGAAATTAAGCAAATTTTGATGCAATTTTGAAATAACATGGACTAATGCAGGGTTTTTCCAAACTGGGATTTGTGAGTCAAAGGTGGTAATAATTAAGTAATAAAAATGTAAAATTAATTTATTTTACGAAAATAACATTTTAATAACAATACAAAAAACTAAACTAAATATATAACATAATAAAAGCAATGACTTTTTTTTAAATACTTTGTTTACTAGTGAAGAAAGTTGATGAAACTAATAATTATATCATAAAAATTATACACGTACAATCATTTATTTTAATAAAACAAATCGAAATATGATAATAGCAATCAAAACAACACACTTGTGAAAAAAAAAATTGTCATGTGACCATTAACTAGCTGTTAAATGACTGGCAATTCTGAAATATTAACTTCTCAGAGGTGTTTTAGGTCAAAGGGGTTTGACTGACAAAAAAAACTTAATCCCTGGACTCAGGAATAATTCATAATCAGACCAGGAATGTGCATTAATGATGGAAACAAGGTCACTTTTGATGTCAGGCCTGTCCCATTATTGTGAAAGGCTGGTAAAATTCTCAAGCCTAAAAAAAAAAAAAAAAAAGACTTTTCCAAATTTTTTTAAAGATGTTGACTGGTATGCGTTACCCAAAATAATTAAACCAATGCGTTGTATTCAAGTAATATGAATGTAGAGCGCCCTCTCTCACCAGAGCAGGGTAGGACGGATATCCTCTGCTTTTGGCCCACACCAAATCCAGAGCTTCCGGTTCAGGCGCATCACCGTTTGACAGAACATCTGCATAGAACAATGACTGTAGTATCCACTTGGGCACAAAAAAATATTAACAAATATATTAACATTTCATAGGGATTCATTTCTTACCAGTCCCAGTGTAGTCAGAGTCTCCGTTAACAGTTTCTAAAAAAGGGACTTTGGACAAGGCAGGTTTCCCTCTGCTCTTTTTAGGGGGTGAGACACTGAAAGCAACAGAAGTGATCAGTTAACTGCACATGTGAACTATATGATGCAGAGAGGTTTCAGGTTTTCGTTATTTTCTCTTACAGTTCTCTGAGAGTCGGCGATGAGCTGCATTCTGAGTCAGAGCTGCCATCTTTGTGCTTTCTGAATCCGTTGGTGAGAGCTAAAAAAGGTTTCATTCGTATAAAGTATTATCCATACCACAATTTCAGTTTGTCATGAAAAACAAGATTGTCCATGCTTTGTAAAATGTAAATAAATAAAATGAAATGTAATTATCCCTCCAAGGTCTCCACCCATTTATGGAAACTGTGATGCAAAAGCGAGTTTGTACTGGTTATGATGTCGCAACCATAAGCACATTTACATATTGTTTAAGGCATATAAAAACCCACAGGGGTGACAGCAGTTATTTTACAAGTAAATAAGACAAGGTTACAATTAAAAGCTTGATGGTTAAACATTAGAAAATGAAGAAATTATAACTTAAATATTAGTATTGTAATTTTACAGTAAAACGTTTATTATTTTTCCTAAATACTTGTAGAATATACTTGTACGATAACAATAGTTCTTATTTTGTTTAATATTTTGAAGCAAAAATATTATTTTACATAATGATATTGTGCAAACCTGGAGCTTTCACCAAAACAATTTTTAACAAATGCATTTTCATTTCCAAATGCAATTTTTAATCAGGAAAATCTGCAATAACATTTTACCCCAAAATCATGGTGCCCTTCATGTAAACCTATCACAAAATCATTTAAAATGCATCATGTAAAGCAGTTGTTTTCTTTACCAGGCTCTAGAGTGAGTCGAGGGGGCGTTCTCTCGCGCTCTGGACTACAGCTGCGGCTTCTTGCTCCCTGTTTGGCCGGGGTTGATATGGGCGGAGGTGTTGAAGGTTTTGGCTGGGCTGAAGTTTCAGTCTTGACGGTGGCGGTGCAGTTGGGTGTGCGTGCAGGGTCTGGGTCAGCGCTGACGGCCTCCTCCCTGCTTCCGTTCTGCATCTGATTGTCTCTCTCACGCTGGAGCTTTGCTCCATTTTTTGCTTTTTTGAAAAGGACGGACGTCCGCCGGCCGACCCCTCCTGTGGCAGGCCGGGTCGGTGACACTGTGGAGGAGAGGCCGTTGATCAGTTTGTTCTCGGGTGGGCGGTCCTCAGGTTTGGTGCAGCTGTTCACAGGTGCGGCGTCTGAATCGGCCTCTTGGCTCTCGCTGTCAAGTTTGAGGCGCTTAGGTGGGCATGGGGACGTCCTGGGGTCGGATGTCATGGGTCGGAGGGTTGGCGGTTCTTGGTGGGTGTCTGCTGGGGGAGGGGACAAAGCCAGGCCTGTGGGTTCCAGCATGGGTGGGGGGGTTGATTTACAGTCATCTAGATGAAGAAGAACAACCAGATGTTACAAAAGAATCTTGAATCAGACTAGCATTGCGGATTGAGAAATCTAAAATTTTGCTGAAGGGATGGTTCTGGTTCTGATGCCACTTTACAATTTCTAAATACACATTAGTAAAAGTTAATTATAAGTTAGACATGATGAAAGAAACAACTTGCGAACTTTGAGTAAAGGCCTGTTCGCACCAAGGATGGTAACTATAGCAATAATGAAAAAGTTATAGTTAATTCTAAAATTTAAAAGAAAAGCACACCACAACTATAACAATAGCTATGTTTCCATCCAAAGATGCAATTTTAACTTATGCACAAACCTGGAACATCGCATAAAACATTTGCGAATAAAGAACCGCTTCCATCCAATGATCCAAAGAGAACAAAATCGTCACTTCCTGAATTGCATCCTGCTTTAAAGAGCTTAAGCATTTAAGTAATTGACGTAATCTGCGTTGTTTATGTTCAGGGGAGAAAACGCACGCATGAACGTAATCTGCGTTGTTTACATTGTTTATGTTCAGGGGAGAAAACGCGCGCATGAACGTAATCTGCGTAATCAGCGTTGTTTACGCTTAGGGGAAAGTGTATGCGTTGTGATACTCTCTAAAATGCCGGAAGACGTAACTCGGGGGAGAAGAATTGAATAAATTGTTATTTTTGTTTTCTTTGCACTCAAAAAGTATTCTCGTAGCTTCGCAAAACTGAAGTTGAGCCACTGATACCACATGGACTGTTTTACCGATGTCCTTAGTATGTTTCTGGACCTGGGAACATTACAGTTGCGTTGCTGTCTATGCAGGGTCTGAGAGCTCTCACATTTCATCAAAAATACCTTAAAATAGTGTTCCGAAAATGAACGAAGGTCTTACGGGTTTGGAACGACATGAGGGTGAGCAATTAATGACAGAATTTTTCATTTTTGGGTGAACTATCCCTTTAAGTCAAGAACGGTTTAGCGCGAGTAAACAATTCATTAGAACTATCAGTTTGAATCAGAGTTCAAGACTAGTTTGAGACTATTTTTGATCAATTTATAAAAGTCGAGATGTAACCAAAGTAGTATGTGAAAATTACTGCATATGTGACCAGAGTGAATTCTGTTGTTTCTCCAAAGTATCCAGATATGATTTTTTTAATCAAAAATTACAAGGTCAAATTTCTTTCGTTTTTTTTTTAAACGAAACATGCCTTGATGAATTGCTTACAATCGGATCAATAACATGCATTTACAAAATGTGTTGAATTTACAGTTCATGCCAACTTAAAGAATGCAGACATTCAAATACCGTTAACAGAACTGCATGTCAAGAAAAACATATGATTCTAGTAGAAAAAAAATGATCTGGAATTCTGGAACATTAACTGAAAAAATAGAATTCTGAACACCCGGTTCTTGATTCCCAGCCATAGTCAAGTCTTACCTTTATCCGACAATGACGACGACGACAGGTTATGTTCACCATCCCTCTCCTTGTCTTCATCCTCCTCCTCGTCTTCCTCTTTGAGGTCTCCATTGAGCATGTGTGAGTTCCGCGACTGCTGCTTATAGCGGATGCTGTTGATTTCTCGCCGGAGCAGGCGTATACGGCGTGTGCGTGCACCACTCGAGCGCATGGAAGTCACCACATCTAATTTATCTAGCAGCTCCCTCAACTGGTTTTCCGTCGTCATGTGCAATCGATTATCAGGGTCTAGCAGCGTGTCGACTACACACACACAACAAAACCAACCATTAGTAACAAAGAACAAAAGGTAAACGTAATGCCATTGGCATCTTGGAAAAATAACTTAAAAGGTTAAAGCTAAATGATGTCAAAGTCAAGAAATCTCACCCAATTGTAGGCACTTTAAATACCAACAGTAACTTGTTGGCAGTGGTAGTTTTATATGATTTCTTGTTAACTACTCACCATCTTCCAAAGTGCAGCGGTAGTAGTCATTTTTATGTGGCGATTCTGCCAGGTGCATGCCCGTGTCCAGGTCGAAGCCTGTGTTTTGGGCTTGCCTCTGAGCATGCCTCAGGATAGCGCCCCCTAGGTCCCTCAGGCGTATTGCAGCTTGGTAAAACACAGTGTCTTTAGAATTATAAAGCAGGCAGTTATTGATCATGAGGTTGAAATCAGCCTCAAGGTCAGTGACGGAGCGATATTTGTGAGCCTCCAATTTGGATTTTATGGTGGAGAAGTCCATGGGCTGCGTGATAAACTCCAGGTAATCTGGGACCTGAGAACCCAAGAGCACAGCTTCTGTGAAACTGAAACTTCAATGTGAAGATATTAAAATTTTAATAGAAGAGTAGATTTGCGTTTTATAAAGCTTAATGGATCAATTCATTTTTAAAGCTGTTATATTGGCCAATATGCAAAAAACGACCTGTGCCACATATTAATCGATCATGACTTGACACATTTACATTACTGTTCAAATGTTTGTATATTTCAAATAAATGCTATTCTTTTTGGACTTCCTATTCATCAAATAATCCTGAAAAATATATTAAGGTTTCCACATAAATATTAAGCAGATGTAGATATATTAAGAAATGTAATTTAAGCAGCAAATCAGCATATTAGAATGATTTCTAAACGAGCATGTGACAATGAAGACTGGAATAACGGCTTCTTAAAATTCTCTTTTTTATTTTAGTTAATAATACTTCACAATATTACAGTTTATACTATATTTTTGATCAAATAAAGGCAGTCTTTATGATCATAAGAGACTTCTTTCGCAAAGTTTTGAACAGTAGTGTATACGAATGTACATAAAATAGACACACCTCTTTCAAGTCGACAGGCTGTGCAAATATTTTTGCAGTATCTTTCTCCTGAAGCTGTTCTAAAGTGGATCGCAGCAATACCAGGACCGGAGTTAACTGATGCTCAGTCACAGCCTGGCGAATCTTTACCTACAGAAGCAACACATGGTTATATAGTGAGACACCTGACAATTTCATATATGGTCAAGGTGATTGAAGTCAGCAGATGTTATAATAAAAAAAAAAAAAAAAAAAAAAAAAAAAGGTAATGGGTCCTATTTCTTCATGAAAATGAGTTCTGTGGCTTTTAGTCCAGGTCATCAATATGTAGTTCTAAATGTTGACAAAACTAAATTTGAGCAGATTAAAATTTATTTAAAATAATTTTTACATTCTTAATCTTGCAGAAAACTTGGACAAAAAAAGTAATGACTTGTTTTTCCATGCACAGGCATATACATTTCTGTCCAATAAAATGTTCCTTTGAATGTGAACATTCCCTCCCCCTAAATTATATTAATATTAAAACAGGAAGTTGCAAATTACAGTTTGTCAGTATGTTCAGTTGCACTAATGCTCGTACATTTCCTTTCCGAACCACCAATTAGTTGCAAAGGAAGTGGTAGAAACGTATTCACGTAAAAAAAGTGCCTTCATCACTTTCATTCATAGTATAAGATGTCACATGTGGTTTTGCCTGGCTGAAAAAGCAGCCAAGCCAAATCTCAAGAAATGACTAAGTCCAATTTCACATGCAGTTTTTGGCAAATCAAGTCACAGCCTAACTCTTATGCTCGCTTTACACTGCAGCATAACGGCAACAGCAGGCTTGTGCTGTACTTTCACAATGACAGAATTTCTGCTGCTCAACAGAGCTTCGGCTCTATACAGAAAGAAAAAAAAATCATTGCTGGGTCACCAAATTGTGTATTCTCTTTGATAACAGCTATAAATTATGAAATGATTATTGGGAGCAAGCAATTGAAAAGCAGTTTTCAAAACCAATTGAGAGCTAGCACAAACTTGATCCTCACAAATTCTAATTTTCATGAGGAGGGGCATTACATTTACACCCGAATGGTAATTTACATGAAACAAATTGTATATATTAACTGCTTATTCGTCTGGATTTAAATCACGATTTATTAAAAGCAACGTGTTTGTGCTGCTTGTACCAAGCCAGACAGGCATCTTTTTTCCATTCAATTGTTTACTTCAGTGTTTTATGTTGCTTCTTCAAAGCCTATATGGCATTGATCTTGTTCATTAATAGTTTAATGGTGCATTTTCAATTCTGCTCGCTACAAAAATAGGCTCAGCACATGTGTTTTATGCTGGAGGCTGTAAATATGAGTGCAGAAATAACTACATCCTGCTTACGGTGTCAAACAGATTTTAAAACCATGACTGGTTCGACTTGAGTCCACGTTTCTGGTTCAAGATAACTTCATTGTCTTTGTTATGCAAGAATACACAGTTTTCATATGTACCATTTCAGTATGTTACCTGCTCTCTCTTTAGTTTCTCTCTCTTGCGAATGAGCTCGATCAGGAGTCGCGCTCGCTCCAGATCGTGACGAAGCTTCTGCCAGTATTTCAGCTCTTCTCTCACAGCATTCAGCTTTTCATCTGGCTCCGTCTACACACAGTTTATAACAGTCAATATCATGCACACAATGCATGATATTGTAGTTGTGCATAAGGGGTGTGGCTTATGTATACAAAATTTAAATATGCATAAACTCTGACCTGTTCTGCACTCCTCTGACCCTGCAGATGTGAATGCAAACGACGAATGAGAGGCACTCCGTTGCGTGACTGACGCTTAAGCAACCAATAGTTATGAAGTCTCTGCATGAACTGATTCTTCTTCTGTATGATCACATCTTTAGAAATTTTGTTCAATCTGTAAAAAAGACCAGCAAAATAATTACATAAGCTTTCTTTTCTTTGTCATAAAATACTGTTTAATACTTTATAATAATTATAAAATATTTTTAATTAAAAATGTAGTGTCTATATATATATATACATACACACACACACATACATACACAGACACAATTACATACGTACATATGTATATGTATATAAAATATTATTATTACAGCTTACAAATGAGGAATTCAATACATAATTTTTTTATTTCATTTTAATGTAATCAATTTTATATCATATATATATATATATATATATACACACACACACACACACAATTACATACATATAAAATATTATTACAGCTTACAAATGAGGAATACAATACATATCATTTTAATGTAATCAATTTTATATCATACAGTATATACAATTATACATATACAGGTGCATCTCAATAAATTAATGTCATGGAAAAGTTCATTTATTTCAGTAATTCAACTCAAATTGTGAAAGTCGTGTATTAAATAAATTCAATGCACACAGACTGAAGTAGTTTAAGTCTTTGGTTCTTATATATATATATATATATATATATATATATAAAATATTATTAGAGCTTACAAATGAGGAATACAATACATATAATTTTTTAATAAATTTTAATGTAATTAAACAATGTAATTGTAACAAAATATATAAAATTACATTTTAAATATATAAATGATCTTTTTAAAAAAACATGTTAAATATATTAAATATGATATACTTTATAATTACCTGCGAGTAGGTATTTCTGGGACAGTGACCAAAGGCGTTGTGACTTTTTTTGACACCTCTTCTTTCTTTCCTTTCTTCTGCTGCTGCTTAGAATCCAGTTTATTGCTTCGTTTCTGCTTCTTAAGCTGTGGCATATGCGTGTAGGCACTGCGACCCCTGTTAGCCCGACACCCCAAAACCCTCCCCCCGGTCTCTTCATCATCCGACCCGTCCTTCGCAGGCGGAGAGTGCGCCTCACAAAACGCAGTCTTTTTCACCGAAAACGTAGTCCCATTCATAGTAGTCTCTCTGACCGGCTCTATTTTCATAAAGAGTCCCGCTCTCTGTGCACAGGTTACATGGAAAGCCGTGTAACAGTTGGCCTTGTGGCACTGAATGGATGCTCCGCAACCTTTCTGCTTACACAGGTAACACGTTAGCTTCCACCTAGCTGGTGGAATGTTGTCCACGCCCTCGATGGGCTCAAGGAAGACTGTGTTGGCGAAACACACCTCCGGGATCCAAATAGCGCAGACCACGTGCGCCCATCGCCCGTCGCTGGTCTGTTTAAATGCTCCACCCCGATTTGGGCAAAGCACGCAGTCCACGGGGCGAGAGGGCGACTGCAGGCAACAACGGCAGAGCCACTGGCCCTCAGGGATGTAGGGAACACCGTAACACTCCTGGTGCACAGCCAGGTTGCAGATGTCACAAAACAGGATGACATTACTGTTGAGACATTCGTCGTCGAGGCAGACGCAGCAGAAGGCGTCTTCGTCGATGATGCTCTGTGAGGGCGCTTGACTTCGCAACTCTAAGAACGACTCTGTTTCTAGACGATCTATCAGGAGTTCGAAAGTGTTGGGTGACACTTGCGGATGGCCTTCCGACGCTCGTCTTTCGTTCACCAGCTCCAGCCAGGCCATGTCCTCCTCGTCCATGTCATACTCCGCATCCATTTCCATCTCTTCACTGGACTTCTCAATGTAGCGGTAGTACGCCGAAGGGCGAGGAGGCGCCTCGACCGGTTCATAAGACTCTTGTTCTCTGAAAGTGGGTTCGGGTAAGGTGCCATGGTGGCTGTTCACGCTCGAATGCATCTGAGATTGTCCGTGAGAGTTGGAGCAGTGGTTTTGTGATGAAGACGATGACAACTGCTTCACGTCTTTCTTTTTCCCCCTGTGGGCCGCCGATCGTCGCGGGGAGCTGACGGCGGTGGTCACCGATGACTGCTCGCTGTTCTCTTTGTTGCTGTTGCACTCGGCAATGTCCTGAGCTGTCATCTCATCTTCAGTGATCACCATCAAGGGGTCAAAGATGCTGATCCGATGCAGTCTTCCATCCAGGTCCACCTCCACAATCTTCTGGGCCTGGGCGTACGTTAGGGTTTCTCTGGTGGGCGAAACCTTCAGCCGGTAGGGAGAGAGCGAGCGTGGCTGTGACGCCCCTCTACCTGCTGTACCCGTGTCCGCGGCATCACTTTGGGCCCCGGGCAGGCCTCCCCTCCGTCGTGGTTTTCTCATGGGGACTCACACCACGCTGCCCCTTTGTACCTTGACCTGTGTGGACAAAAGAGAAAAAGAACAAGCATAAGATTCCTAATTGATTTACAAAACACAAAGATATGAATGTGCAACTGTCATTTCATTATCTTGCCAAATAGTCAACACAAAGAAGTTTTCACATCACCCATGGTCGACTGAGTCATGCATCTGTAAATACTGCGCACACTCTCATTTCCTGGAAGTGGTCACAACCCTGCATCACGACATGCTGGTGATCTTTTTCTTTTATTTTATTTTATATGTATGGCTTTAAACAACACTGTAGTGTTTTGTATAAATGTAAAAAAATATTCAAAATAATAAACGTATATAAAACATAAAAAATAAAAAGGCTATTAGACCTCATATTATTATTATTATTGTTGAAATGCAATATTGATTCATGTGCAGATTCACCCCTTTTTTGTTATTTTACTATACCACCTTTATATTTGTGTTTATTCTATTGTTTGCACAACTTAAAAATAGTAAATGATTATGTCTATTTTAATTATGCTAATACGCACTGTTGCATTATGTTAGACATTATACAAAAATGGAATATTTACATTATAGAATAATACATTTACAAATTAAAATCAACATTACAAAATCAATGTGGCCAACTGTTAAACTAAGCAATATTCCAGTGTTTTGTATAAATGTAAAAAAGCAGCCTAGAGGCTACTTGGCCATGTAATATTATTATAACTAATAATTATATAATATTAATATATCCTGCCACCTTTTCACATCTTTTATTGTTTGCATAATTTAACCAGTGACTTATGAATGTTGTTTGTTAAATATAATGAAAGACCATAGGTATTTATATTATATTAACACGAATAAAATCATACGTTTTTAGAAATTATATATATATATAAAAAAGTTACATTAAAGAATAAATAATTCTACATAAAAATTAAACGAACTACTGAAATTGCTCAAGTATTCAGCAGAACACAAATTCAATTCCCCAAAACAGTAACATGTTTACAAGTTAGTTCGAATCTCAACTATCACGTGAGATAAATACATAAAAGTATACAATCCAATATGAAATGAGTGTATTGGCATGTAAACGTATCCATTGCTAGTTAAGTTAATTAGGAACATTCGATTACACAAACTCATTGGAAGGATTAAGTTCAGGACGGTCGCCAGTTTACAGTGTTTTTATTTTTGCTGTCCAATGGGCGGGACTTTTGATCTCAAGGCCTCTAGCAGTTCGCCCTCTTACTGTCAACGCTAAAACCACTTTTAAATCGTAATACAGAGTCACACCGAAGTAATACATTCGTATCAACTACCTTAAACACTTCAGGGGGAATTCTGCAAAACTTAAAGTGGAGTTTTGAGGGATTTTTCACTGAAGTGAGACGACCACCAGAGGCTGAGAAGTTTGTCAACCTCTTATACTTAGACAACCAATCACAGCCGTCCACCCTCTCCGTCTAGCCAATCAGCGGCGAGAAAAAAAGTATCACAAAAGATAATAGTTAGGTTGCGCTTCCTCGATTCTAGAACGAAACGTCAGCCATATTTACAGTCCATCAGAACTTCAGATTCGGCTAAGTTTCCCGAGAACCCCCTTACACAAAAATAAACATTGACAACACAGTTACCACTTCAAACCATAAAGCTGTTGCTCCCAGACGGCGTTTATACGAATATGCTGAGTGATAACCACCGAGGCGATCGAAACGCCGAGGCTGCTAAAGCTGGCGGGCTAGTTAGCTGCTCTAGCCCGGGTAACCAGCACAGAAACGCCGCGTGCGGTATCCAAACAGCCAGCTGAGCCAAGCGACCGTTGACTCGGACCTCACACCTTCAATTGGCGACAAACATAAAATACACATTAAAAACCAGACAATTTACCGTATCTTCCGACCACAACGTCCGTGGAGAGGCAGAAGCTTTTTTGCGACGGCTGTTTATGCTGGTGGCTTGGCCGAAAAGCCGGCAAATATTCGCCGATAAAATGTCTCCCGTCTCTCAGTCTTCCATAGTTTCCTCCGGCAAACGTCTTCTGCGCATTCATGAATTTGGATTCAGTTCCAGCATTTTAACTTCTCGTCGACTCTGAGTTAGATTAGACGGGAGCAGCAAAGCTAGCTGGCTATTTTCAGCTTCGACTACTCCAACCGTCGATGCCTGGGTAGATAGTTAGTAGCTCGCCAGCTACAGAGGCAGAGCGAAGCGGAGCTCTCACTCGAGATAGTAAGAACACGCCCCTTCGGAAAAGCAGGCCATCTACTCTGTCAGCGATACGACTAATTTAATAAAGCATTACGTTAGTGTTTTATTTAACTCGTAACAGGGGCTGGAAGGTTATACCACTTTAATGTGTTTAGATACCAGTGTGCTTCCCACACAGTTCATGCTATGGCCAGAGTTCATCACGACCTGTCAGCTGTAATGCATACAGCTCGATTGGCTGGAGAGGTGCAGAGATTAGGCCAGTGAGCGAAGAAGAGGAGCTGCATATTACTAGATAAACGAAACATGAACATTTCTGTCAACAAATATGATCAAAAACCCAGGCGTGGTGGACAAACACACAGTTTGCATGAGAGAAAATAACATCTTCAGTAGGATATTCGAGACATGGGTATATTGGTACAGTTGAGTTAAGGCACACATTATCACATACAAGAAACAAAATACTGTACTAAAGCCAAAGAGAACAATAAAATGAGAAAAACAAGTCTTTATGTCAGATCTCACACCGATGTGCTATTTAAAACCTTGCTGGTGCCATTTGTCATGGACAATCAATCACTTCCACAAGCTAAGCATCCCTTCACACCTTTCAAAGGATTTGAAGATAACAAGCACAAACCTTAAAGTCACCATGAAATTAGAATTGACCATATGTACTTTCTTAATACACATTCTTGGTCTTATTGTGAAAAATTTGTAGGTGCATGTTACTCCCCCAAAAAGAAATGTTTGTCTCTGTAATCATTTCCCCTAACACACCATTTCTAAATCCCTCCCCTTCAACCAACTGGCTTCATTTTGCTATGTAATTTTAGCACCCACTTCACAAGCCAATTAATTCCCACTTGGACACAAGTCCTGCTAGAAAAGCAGGCAATGCCAGAAAAAAATAAATTCTAGTAGCATACCTTGTAGGTAGAGATATGAGTAAAATGGGTAGCCATTGCTATTTCATGTTGACTTTAAGTAAACATGTCACAATACTAAGGCTTTGTTTAAGTGTTCAATTGAAGTCGGTAACAGTGTCCGTTATGTATCCCCACCAATTCATTATACTTTTGTATATATTTTGTTAATACACTAACATTCAAAAGTTCGGGGTCAGTAAGACTAACAATTCATTTTTTTTAAAGGTTCTCTGATGAATAGAAAGTTCAAAATAACGGCATTTCTTAAAAAAAATTAAAACTAATATTTTGCAACATTATAAATTTATTTTATATATATATATATATATATATATATATATAATGTATTTGGTCAAATTAATGCATCCTTGTTGAAAAAATTACATTTAAAAAATGTACTTAACCCAAACTTTTTAACAGTATACTGATTGTGAAATACACTAAAAACACTAAAATACTAGAAACACTAAAATACATAAAATCGTACAAAGCTGTCCTTTTAAAAAGCATTTTCATCAGATAGCACTTAGGGATAGTTTACTAAAAATAAAAAGTCTGTCATCATTTACTCACCCTCATATCATCTAAAATTATTTTCTTTTTTTGGTGAAAAAATTAGAGAATTTAGGTTTTGGTTTGTTCCCCTCAAAAAGCTATCATACGGCTGATGACTTTGAATATGGCCCACAAGCTGTCTGAAACAGCACAGGGATGGAATAAATTCTGTATAAATGGTGTGAGGGTGAGCAAATGATCCCTTTAAGGTGCTATGCATACTGGCGATAAATGTAGGACAGTTACCACTATATCAAAATAAAATGTTCATTCACCAGATGTCCAGATATACCACATATTCCTTAAGAAGTCAGTTATTGTACAAAATACTGCTTTTCATATACTTTTTAGGAGTCGATAAACAATTCTAAATTGTTCATAGGCAGAAACTAAATGGCATAATTGCAATATAATGTCAGACCCACTATCACTAGGACATTGTGAGTGTGTTTCTTCTCTTTGAGTCTCTTCTTGGGAAAGGAACAAAGCTCCTCACTTCTTTAAACGATAAACCTGTGATTAAAAAAAGATCACATTGCATTTATATACACAATATGTGCAAATATATAAAGTACAGCACGCATAACTGTGTGTATAATATGTTGCTCACGTTTCCACTCTTCTAAGGGCAATGTGGCGTTGTCGTAGCGGTCATCGTACGGCGTGGGCTCTGGGCAGTCCTCTGGGTCTCTCAGGCCATCAAAATAACTGTGTGCCAATGCACCATCAGCAGTGAGACGAGCATCAGCATCTAACACCAGCATCTTCTCAAGCAGATCTACCGCTGGGGTTAGTTACCAGTGCAGTAGCATTGATGGACAACACAGTGGGTCAGAAACAGAGCAACATCATTAGAATAGCAAAAGCTGATATATAGTATGCATTATTATATTAGTACAGGGCAAGCTGAGCTATGGTTTGATAATATTATAAAGTTATTTGATCATTTATTAGGACTAGTTGAATCTGATTTAGGTTGGTTAAGGTAGCAGAAGATCACAGTATAAAAGTTGTTACAGTTAACTACAACTAAACATAAAATTTTTCGTTAATTCAAATAAAATAAAATATAACAAAAACTCTTCTTTTATTTCAACCTGTTGCCAAAACAACATTGTTCATTTTCATTTAGTTTAACTTGGACTAAAATTAAAACTGAAATAACATTTAAAACAAAACAAAAAAGTATACACAAATATAAAAAAAAATAAAAAGAACTAATAAATATGACAAAAACTCACAACAAAATTATAACAAACTTTATCTAAAATTAAAATGGAAAATAAACAAATACGAAATCATTCAAAATATAAAGAATCTATAATAGTATCTCAATAATGGCAAAATAACACTATTTGTAGAGCAACAATTTACAATAAATTTAAATTAGATAATGGAAGTTAATGCATTAGCCATTTTTACAACATTTATTAGGTTAAAGGGGTCATATGACGTTGCTAAAAAGAACATTATTTTGTGTATTTGGTGTAATGAAATGTGTTTATGCGGTTTAAGGTTAAGAAAACACATTATTTTCCACATACTGTACATTTCTCCTCTATGCCCCGCCTTTCTGAAACGCATCGATTTTTACAAAGCTCATCGGTCTGAAAAGCGAGGTGTGCTCTGATTGGCCAGCTATCCAGTGCGTTGTGATTGGCCGAATACCTGAAGCGTGTGACGGAAATGTTACGCCCCTTGCCATATTGTGATGCCTTGTCCCGGCCGGAGCGACGAGACAAAAACATTAAAACCCATTACAAACGAGGCATTTGTTGCATCCAGTGGGGACATAATTACGGATTATATAATGTATATAATGACTTATATTTTTGGAAGACCAAACAAAGTAGTTTTGCTTTCACAACAAAACATAGCGTCACACACGGTGGCCTTGAGTGAGCCGAGGCTGGAGGCCTAGAGTGAGTAGAGGCCGGTGGGCTTGAGAACATAACGAAGCGGATATCGTCCTCTTTTGGAAGGTCAAACAAAGTAGCTTCGCTTTCACAACGAAACACACAGCGCCTTCACGACATGGCGGCAGCAACAATACTACAGCGAGAATCAAAGTTACGTCTTCTTTCTTTGCGTGAATATTTGGGCGGTGTTATGCAAATCTTTCCACATAGTGACGTAGACATGTGGGGGCGTGTTAGAACGAGCCGTTTTAGGTAGGCGTTGTTAACTCTTAACTTTTATAAAGAATATCTCTTTGGATTTGAGACTTTAGTCTTTGCAACTTTACAGATCTTCTTTACGCACCAAGAGCTTGTGACACTCCAAAGAGAAAGGAAAAATTGAAATTGCATCATATGACCCCTTTAATGTTAATCTATAAATATACTACTGTTCATTGTTAATTCATGTTTGCTCACAATTAATGTTAATTTACAGCTTGTACTGCTTGAAAATGTTAATGTATTAGTATAGAAATTAACATATATTATTAAATGCTGTAAACATGCATTAACTAATGTTAACTAACTGAACCTTTATTGTAAAGTGTTACCAATTCTAAAAATAACTGCAGAGTTAACAAAGCTTCAGAAAACTAACATCGAATAATAATGTCATTAAAATGTTTGGCTGACGTTTCATATTTTTTTGGATGCCTATTAAATTCCAAGTTGCAATACATAACTAATCTAGAAGTTTCCACTGCTGTGCCATAGTACAGAATATGTGTGGCAATACCAGGTGACATTCTTCCTGACGTTTGGTGAAAAATGTAAAAACTTGCTTAAATTGTTCTGTTGCATTTGCTCAGCATCTTGTCATTTTTGTCAGAAATAATGGCATGTCACATTGACAGGCAGCAACTATGCAGTCAAACTAAATCACAAGTTTTACAATGAAAAAAGTCTCTTGCTAAGCAAGAAATGTGACAACATGACAAAGGAGTAATTTTTCATTGGGGTATTACTTACCTTTTTCACTGGCTCTGGGAAACAATGTTGAGAAGTCTTTGCGTGGGTAGTGGGGCAGGGATTTGACATAGCTTTTTGCCTATTCAACAGCAATGAAGACATATTGACATTGATCGAGATCAGGAATGACAGCCGAGCACAGTAGCTACAGCAACCGTCACGCAAAACGTTAATAATTCAAGTTGAATTTTTTCCCTAAATATTCAAGACCATTTTCTCAATCTTACTTCACATTGCATTAGCAATTCATTCAGACATATCATGTATTAAAGATACCATCTTTGGTTGCATCGAAAATGTCTTACCTCTGGGCTTTCTAGTTTCTCAGTAAATTCTGGACCTGGTGCCCCTGTAACTTTCATTATCTGAATCAACTGGTCCATGTCTGAATGTCAAAAGTTAAAGACAATGCACATCATGTCATTTCCAAGTTATTTCTGTTCTTGACAAGCATGACAAAAGGGAATAAGTGGGCACAGCATTTCGAAATGCAATTGCAATTAACTAAATGACAGTGTACTGACTGTAAATCAGTCATTTGAAATTTAATTAGCAGAATGTTAAAAGGTGAAAGTTTCACTTTCTTGAAATTCAGCCCTCAGAATATGTTCATTCAGAAAAAAAAACTGGAAATAAATTAGGCAAAGTGAATGCTGAAGGATACAGTCTTTTCCTTTAAAGAGTGTTTTTCCATTGAACATTTCACCCATGATGCACCCAACAGACCAGATATCCACTAGAAAGCAGAAAAAGGCAACAATCGCACATATTGAAATATAATAATCATTGCAACCACCAGCCATTAAAACAATGCAGACCATTTGACACACAGTACATTAATGTAGCAAATCTGAATCAGCAGAGCACATTCGGTAAACTGGCAATTAAAGATTGATATCTACATGAAGCAGTGGTTCTCAACCCGCGGCCCGTCACAAATTCAAATGCGGCCCACCATGCTGAACACAATTAAAAAAATAACTTTCAGTTTTAAAATTCATTTTAGTTTTTACATTCATTTAAAAATGTACGAAACAAATATAAGCTATAATGTTTTAGTTATGTAAAATAATTGTGGCAGGTGATATTTAGGGAGTAAAGTGAATTAAGGGTGTGTGGTTAGCTATGTATAAAGATCAGCGGTAGGAACGAGAACGGCAGGTGCGTTTGTTTCTGGCCCGGCGGAAATAGACCGATACTTTTACTGTTTGTTTGCGAGAGGTTCGCAGGTGGATTTTCTTGGATCTCGGAGATAGGTATGAGTTTTGTTTTTTTTAATCTTAAAATGTTTTAATATGTGGTGTGTGTTTTAGGAAGAATAATAAAGGTGTTTTAATGCATGTGTTTCAGCTCTATGAAGCCTATTGTTTCATAGGCGAGGGGTTTGCATATGCCGTCTTTTGGATCTTTGACATAGGTAGGAGTTTGTTTGAAGCACTAAAATGTTTTAATAGGTGGTGTTTGTCTTGATATACTGTAAATAATAAAGGTATTTTAATGTGTGTGTTTCAGCTCTACGGAGCCCATTTGTTGCTCTTGTTGTATTTGGGTTTCAGTTTATTTTTTGGTTTTGGTTTATTGTCTAGTCCGCCCGGATACTTGAATTGGTAAGTGGGCCGAAAGAAATGGGAACGACCCTTTAGGCGGACTAGTTTTCTTTTGTTTATTTATATTTTTGTTTGTTCCCCCCATTGCTTATATATACTTCACAAGATGCTATATGCTTAGTGTTTAAGCAGAGTTGAGCTTTTTTTGCATGTAATTTACTTTTGATGAATTGTGTGAACCACGAAGGTTTATTATAATGGGTTTTTGTGTGATTTTTGCTGTTTTTGTATGGTTTGATGCTCAACTCTTGCTTGGTTAACTTATGTTTAAGGTGTCCTGCGTAATAAAAAAAAAACTCTGTAAAGCCATCAATACATTTTCGGGATTTATTTAAACGAACCTGAGTTGTGTTGATGTTTATTTAAAGGTGGACGTAATTTTGTTTTTCATATATTATTTTCAGACATGAGCAGACCTGTAGGCTACTCATGTAAATAACGTTTCGCATTTAACAAACACTTACAAGCGCGCACTTTGGCAGAATTCAATTCAAATAGTCATCAGCAGCCATTAGTTCGGTAAAATTGAGCATCAGAATGGACAGATTTGTTATTAAGGGAGAAAAACTAAATGTGGAAAATGCCAGCAAAGGAACACATAAAAACAACAATAATCTATAAGCAGTGAAGGTAGGAGAGTTCTGGACTTTCGGTTTGCCCCGCCACTCACTTGAAGATGTTCAAAAGGAAACTACTATGCAGCAATCATCCTTAATTGCAAAAATGTGGCAAAACATCTCTGGAGAGAACCTCAGATTATTAAATTCGAAAGTGTTTTCCATATGTGGATCAACATAGGCTACATTGGTGAACGCACATTTTCTGCAATGTTGCGCGTCAAGTCACGCTTCCGTGCGCGTCTTCCAGACTGCAACTTCATTGTGCTGTAACTCCTTTCGAGCAGAATTTCACAAAATTTGTCAGCTCCCGACAACATCAGGTGTTTTATTAATGGTGAGTATAATTATTTTTTAATTTATTTTAATGAATGTAATTGATTAGATAATATATTTAGGCTATAATATATAATATAATATTATATATATAATATATATAATATGGTTGGTTTGTATTAGTGACCTAATATGTAAATGATATGCGTGCGGCCCGTGAGACTTGCACTTGGACCATAGTGCGGCCCAGTGGAAAAAAATGTTGAGAACCACTGACATGAAGGAAGGGTATCTGAGCATTTGTAAAAATTCAACAATATTTAAAAGTGCAAATTATTGTGAAATGTTTGTCTAAATAAGTGTGATTTTATTTAGCACATACAACTGATAAGTGCTTTATTTAGCACACACAACTACATAATTTAGCACAAAAAATATTAATGTAATCTCATGAATATTTATATGGAACAGTGATAGATGGAGTTCTAAACGAATAGTTAGGAGGAGCTTGTTTATCTAATTCTGTCAATTACACAAATATGAGTGATTTACACATTTACAATTACATATAAGTATCACCGGTCACCATTTATTTTAAGGTATAATTCTCACTATTAACAAACTATTAACTATGACTTTTGCCTCAAACTCCTAATTTGTTGCTTATTAATAGTAAGGTAGTTGTTAAGTTTAGGTATCAGGTAGGATTAGGGATGTAGAATATGGTCATGCAGAAAGTGCTTTATAATTAGTAATAACCAGCCAATATGTTAATAATATGCATGCTAATAAGCAACTAGTTAATAGTGAGATTTGGTCCCTATACTAAAGTGTTACCGTACCACCACAAGTGACCGAGTTCAATATTTAGGCACAACAATACTTAGGCAGAAACAATGTCTGATTTAATCTTGTTTTTTTTTTTTCATTTGCATTTTCATTAATTTTATATTTTGATTTTATTCTCATTTACATTTGAATTAAAACCCATTAACATGTTAAATACATTTAATAGTATTAAAATGTTTTAATTCATCTAATTTATTGTTAAAAAAAAAATCAATAAATTACATTTTCTATAAACCTCAAGAGAATTTGTAAAGATTTAAACATGTAAACTTGTATAGAAATAAGCTGTATGAGTTTATTTGTAAGGTGTCCATATGTTGATATTGTA
The DNA here is from genome assembly GCF_001515645.1 of Sinocyclocheilus grahami. Classification (NCBI taxonomy): domain Eukaryota; kingdom Metazoa; phylum Chordata; class Actinopteri; order Cypriniformes; family Cyprinidae; genus Sinocyclocheilus; species Sinocyclocheilus grahami. Next base: position 308,072 of record NW_015505438.1, on the reverse strand, counting down.
GGTATCAATGTTAAACCTATACCTATGAATACCAATGAGAGCATGTTAGAACTGCTCATATAAACCAACAGAGGTGCTATTGAACAGATAAAAAAAAAATAACTGGAGCATAACAGATGACTAAATCAATATTTACTGTATTTAACCTCATATTCTAGACAACACTAAATTAGGGAACACATATTCTCTAATAACTATGAGTTTCCCCTAGGTAAACTCTTAATTTGCTGCTTATTGATAGGAAGTAAGGTGGTTGCTGTAGTAGTTATGCTTAGGTAAGGGGTAGGGTTAAAGGATTTAGAATACGGTCCTGCAGAATAAGGCATTAATATGTGTTTACAAGTACTAATAACCAGCCAATATGCTAGTAATATGCATGCTAATTAGCAACTAGTTAATAGTGAATAGTGTTCCCTAATAGTGTAACCATATGTTTTGCCTAATCAGAGTGAACCTAGCTCTCAGTAATAATTTTAAGAGGTGTGTACGTCTTAATGAATGACAAACATCTTGCCTGTCTGCGTGTAGTGCATCCAGTTTAGAATGACCTCAGGGGCCCGGTACCACCTCGTCACCACGTAACCCGTCATCTCTGCTTCTGCATGGCGCGCCAGGCCAAAATCCAGGATCTGCAGGCAGACCAAACGCAGAGCGTCACTGTCAACCGTAAGAGGGTTACGCTTCTCTCTTTTATGGTGAAAGAATGGTGGCACAAACCTTCAGCTCACAGTCTTGGTTCACAGCCAGGTTTCCTGGTTTGAGGTCCTGCAATGCATAAAGGTGTTAATCTTCCTACAAAGACATTGTTCTTGAACAATTACACAACATCTTAATGGATTTCTTAAGAAATCTTAATTCTGAACGCAGTAAGCTGTATTTCACAGCTCCAGGCGGCTTCGAACAGAACTGAGCATGTACAGGCACTGCGTCACCAAACAGGAAATTACTGGGATTACCTCACAGGACAATGTGTAATAAGGGAAGCTCAGACAAAGCAAAAAGCACATTTCAGAACCTGCATGTAAAATAAAAAAAATAGGATAAATCACTACTGTAGCTTGGCATACATTCATTTTTTGGACATTTCAATCTGTGCATCTACCATTTAAAACATACTGCCAGAATGTCTCCAGAAAAGCACTTCTACAACTCTAAGAGCATTTAAATACTGTATTATAGATACACACACACACACACACACACACACAACCATTCAAAATTCTGGGGTCAGTAAGATTTTTTGTTATACAGCAAGGATGCATTCAATTGATAAAAAGTTATAGTACATACATTTAAATAGTTACAACTTATAATTTCAACTTTCTATTTATCAAATAATCCTACAAAAATTGTAATAGTTTTGACAAAAATATTAAGCGGCACAACTGTTTTCAACATTGACAATCATAATAAATGTTTCTTGAGCAGCAAATCAGCATATTAGAATGATTTCTGAAGGATCATGTGACACTGAAGACTGGATGATGCTGAATATTCAGCTTTGCATCACAGGAATAAATTACATTTTGTAATATATTAAAACAGAAAACTATTACTTCACAATATTACAGTTTTACTGTATTTTTGATGAAATACAGCCTTGGTGAGCATAAGAGACTTCTTTCAAAAATATTTTAAAAAATCTTACGGACCCCAAACTTTTGGACAGTATTACTGTATATGCCTATTTTCATAATCCAATAACGTTTCACAAATTTGTACATGAACGTTCTTTTCCATTATTTGGCATTTGGATAAAGATATTCATAAATAATGAAGAAAAACAGCTTTACATGTTGTAATACTCGAGTAAAAACAAGACTCATAACAGCAATCCATTATATTAAATCTAATTGGATGAGCCACATCTGAGGCTGTTGTAAACTAGTTAATATGTGACTAAATACGAATTAGAAATATATTTATTCCTCTTAATCTGAGAGGGATGACTATTCTGATCAATACATATTAGCGAATTAGCAGTAAGTAAATGTAATTCATGGAGATGAAAACTCCCCAATGGAGCACATTTGCATCTCCCCGGGAAGAGCTACAACGATCCCAAGAGAGGCCATGTGTCTTTAATTCAGATCTGTGTGGAAATGATAACTGAGCAGATGCTGTTTATTCATTGCCAGTCTCACTTACTCTGTGAATGATGCCAGCACCATGAATGTACTGTGGAGTGGAGAGAAACAGAGGGACAGAGAGGAAGAAAGAAATACCACAAGTCAGTATTATGACATTCTTCACAGTGTTATGTTTTAGTATTTGATTACACTAATGGGATTGATCTGAAAGATTGTATTACCATTCCTAATGGCAATCATTTTAAGCCCAAAGTATACTTCTGTTTTTATAAGTACATAATTTTTCTCCTCAATTATTCAGTCGCTTTAGTTTTGTCAGATGTTTACTAACTTAAAGTCAACAGGAAACCACATTCACAACCCAGTTTACTTTGGTAATGTGATGCATTTATAGAAAAAAAGAAAGTAAAAGAAGCAACTCTTTCTTAATCAGGAATGGAATGGATTATGGTTAATTCAGTGGTGGAGCATTTTGCTTGTAATAAAGTGCACTGATGAATCATGTACAGAAAGTCCACAAAAATACACTTCCGTTCAAACATTTGAGGTCAGTTCGATTTTTTAAAAACGCCTTTATGCTCGCCAAGACTGCATTTATTTGATCAAAAATACAGTAAAAAATAAATATTGTGAAATACTACTTCAATTAAAAAGAACTTTCTATTAATATATTTTTATGTATGAAATGTAATTTATTCCTGTTATGGAAAAGCCGAATTTTCAAAAAAAATCATTGCTTATTAATATCAATTTGCTTAATATTTTTGTGGAAACTTTTAAAAAAAAAATCTAAATCTATAAATGTCTTTAGTGTAAGTTTTGATCAATTTAATGCATCCTTGCTGAATAAATGTATTAATTTCTCTCAAAAAATAACTTCTCACTGACCTTGGACTTTTGAACGGAAGTGTATTAACAGTCAATTTTGGTTCCATGTTCTGTTCTGACTGGCTGTGTTGCATCACACAGCATTTTAATTTTCAGAAACTGTTGTAAACTTGTCACATCATGCCTGGTTGAGAAAATGTTGCCTCTTTTTGTGAGTCTGACCTTTAGTCCGCACAGCATTTGATAGACCAGGAACTGGATACGGTCTTCTGTAAGGATGCCCTTGACTTTAGAGAGGTCTGTGTACATGTACGGCATCACCAGGTAGCTAAAACAGAAAGGAACTGCTTATTTCTTTTTTAAAGGAATAATTCACCCAAAGATTAATTCTGTCATTATTTATTGACTGTCATGTCATTTAAAACCCATTTGCTTGTGTTGTTTTGAAAAAAAAATTAAAAATTTTTTTGAGTAGATAAATACAGAATTCTAATTTTTTTCTCTTCAAATATGACATATGGCTAACAGATCGATTTTACATGCAAAGGCCTCATTAAAAACTTACAAGTCTTGGAAGTCGTCCAGTCTGGAGGCAGGAGTGAAGACGTCTAGCAAGCCTATTACCTTGGGTTGGACAGCAAAAAAGCAAGTGAGTCACAGCCTTTTCAAGATGTTATAATGGTGTTCGATGGACAGACTGACTGAATAAAGCTGCCTCGGTTTCAATGTAATCTTTTAAATGCTTATATAAGGCGCTTATAGTTTATGACACCACACTCAATCATCAGTGTGTCTCCAGGTGCCACAAGTATCCTGTTCTGAACTTACACACCGAGTCCGCCAAGCTAAACATTTGACACTCACGCCATTCTCAATGAAAACAATGCGAGTATGGTGTGATACAAGTCTTTCTGTGCCTTGCAAAAGTCATTCAAGCCATTGAAACTGCTGGAAAATAGAACTAACAATGTAAGCAACAAGATCTGACCTCAAGGCACGTCAGGCATAAAAGACACTTACATTTTCATGTTTCATATGCTTGAGCAGCCTCAGTTCACGATAGGCTCTCTTCGCGAAGATCTCTGACTGAAAGGGTCGGTGCAGCTTCTTGATAGCCACCTTCTCTTTGGATTTATTATTAATGGCCGAGCTAAGAAAAGGAGAACAATCATAAATCATGAAAAAATATTCTGAACTGAGGTTTGAAGGTTTAATGACACACCTTTACAGATTCAGGAACTGATATAGAAAGTGCAATATTCAAATAAGAATCTGCACAAGCATGTTAGTTGACGTTGCTTGGCTGCAAAGACTTGTTGTCAATGCATGCGGGTTTCACAGTCCCCCAACTTTCACCAGTGTCTGATCTTAGAGCTGTTGTGAAGGTTTTGTGGCATTAAACAGTGAACAGGAAACGTCAATGCTGCTGGGATATATCATATCATGACTAAAGGTGTGTTCCATTCGACCGTAAGTGGACTGCGAAGTGGACTTCACAGGGTATTCCACCATCTTAAGTGAGATTCCAATCTGAAGGGAGCGAACAGGTCACTGCGAACGGCATAGGGAATAAGGGAACATTGATACATCACTTCACAGGAAGTGGAGAGGGACAATCACCCAACTGTCATTGCGCACCGCGTCACCAGTCAGAACTAACGATAAAGCAGAGCAGTTGAAAGAATTTTTAAAAGACTCTGCAATGGAGGGGTTGCAATAAATGTATTAGCCTAAGCCTATTATACAAATTAGAGTATTTATGAATGGTTATGGAGATTAATGTTACATTTGCATATTGTATTGTATGAATAGGTGAAACTACGTAAAAACTGGCGAGAAACAGCCGAGGCCCTGTCCTTTTTTATTTGACTTTATTTAACTCAGGAGAGTTAGCTACTCGAAAGCGCACGAGATGAAACCACTACAATCTGTTAACAGTCTAAACATATCAATTTTGACTATATTTATTAGATACATAATTGTATAGCCGTTGTATTTGATATGCATTTACATTGAAAAGTAAAATAAATTACAATATTTATTTATTTTATATCATAATCCGTGTGACCCCGTCATTGCCTTTCTATGATGACGTTCCAGGGTGTTCCAAATGAGCGATTTTTGTCAGTGAGTCCACTTCAACGGATATCCCGTGCTTAGGGAGTAGGGAGCAGTGAACACTGCGTAGGGACCCTGTCAATCGGAACGCACCTTAAATTTAGCAATGATCTGACTGTAATAGTGAAAATACAGTAGCATAAGCATCTCGAGCAAATAGCCTGCAAAATTAGAAATGCATGATAAATTGGTGACATCAGCAGCGTAGTCAGTCTGATTTGGCCGTTACTGGTTGTTGAAAATAGAGCTAACAAAAAACGTTTTCATAACTACAAAACATCCATTGTTTTATCAATCTTTTCTACTGTACAGTACATTTGACACCTTGTTTCCACTGAAAGCACGTGATTTCACTTAGTGTGAAAAACAGGCCTAACAGTGTCGATTTTTATCATATCGGTTATCAGTCATAACCAAATTATCATTGGTTAGTTATCTTATCAGCTCAAAGTCTGAGATCAGACTCCCCCAAGCAGTCCAACCAAGTAAGTTTATCAAGTAAGATGAACTTATTTGATAGATATATAAAAAAAAAAACTCAAGCCAGATTATAATGTCATAATAACCAGGATATAGGCACAACTTCACAGTACAATTTCATGAACTACCATGATTTCACAGTGTCCGTGGCAAAAACTTTTGACATACGAACATAACATTCCTTAAAACTAACTAGCATCTATTTGCATTTTACTAACTACTACTTATTTTTTTAATTACTCCAGTCAGTTATAGTGCAACAGTGAAACGGATGCCGTGCGCGCGCCCAAAGACAGTTGGACAGTGTATTAGAGGTTAAAAAAATTATATAAATACTGTTCGGTTTCTCGCACAAACTGATCGTTTCGTGTCTTAGGACATCAATGTGTCGTCACGAGCCGCAGGGTTTAATTTGGATTTGTCTGTGCATGTTTTTTTTACTCTCATAGATTTTGTTACCAATGCCATGCATTATACGACAGATAGACTGCAACGGTTGGAGTTAAAAATCATCATATGTGTTCTACTGAAGAAACAAAGTCACCTACATCTTGGATGCCCTGGGGTTAAGCAGATAAACATCAAGTGGGTTTTTGGGTTTTTCATTTTTGGGTGAACTATCCCTTTAAGAGTCACTATTACTACTAACTACACACTAGTTGGAAGCAATGAATGTTAAAGTGGCTTGCCACATAGTTCTACTTCGTGCGGCAACCTGTTGAAAGGCAGTTCACGAGCGTCTACCTGCATGTCAGGAACTCACCACACGCTGCCATAAGCTCCCGTTCCGATCTGCTTTAAGCAGACGTACTTGTCCGGAACTTCCCATACCGTACTGTTGATCTCCTCTCGACTGAATTCCACCCGTGACTCCATTTAGTGATGAAGGAAATCAGGCAGAGAGCAAACGTTCACCACGCACACAGCGACTCCTACGCGATGTTATGCATTCGAGTACCAAAAGGTCACTACGTAGGAACGATTCTTTTTCACGCCAAAATAAAACAGCCGTTTATCTGGTTCCATGTAGCGTGGAGTGGCCGCGGAATCGACGCTTTAAATCCCTAGCCATTGAAACTTTGAAACGCTCCGAGATCGAACGCGCTGAGATCTGTCTGAGGTTGACGTCATGATCCCCCGCACACGCCCACTTCCGAATTTAAACAACTGCTGCTTTGATTGACACACTGCTGCTCACCTCCATGTAAACACATACGGGTGATTCTGCAGTTCAGTTAACACAACGTGTTTGCCAATTTACTTTGAATGCGATCAAATATATAGAAATTGATGTTTTAGCAAATTCTCAAATAAATAAAAATATATAAAAAATATGATTTTCAAACAGATGCTCTATGATTGACTGATGATTGATTTCCTCTGTCACATCACATGTTCATGATAATCGACTCAGTTGTACTCCAAAGTGATTGCTAATTACAGCCGTTCTTTACTATACAAACGTTAACATAGGACCAATTTAATTAAAAGTATTATTTTTTTTAGGCTTTTATGGAAAAAGTGCAAAGTAAAATTTTATTTGAACAATTTTGTAAATGTATTTTAGGGGAACTAAAGTCAGAGAAATTCTGCAATTCTACATTGTAAAATTACAATTTTAGACAAACATGAGAGAAATGTGTACACATAGCTATACGTGAAAATGAAATGTGCTGATATTTTAATAGAGAAATTCTGCAAACACTTAATTTAGTTAAATTAAACAAAACAATTTTAAAAAGTTAAGAACGAAACAAAACATCAAATTAAGTTCCATTTCTTGTCTTGACAGTGATAGATAGATAGATAGATAGATAGATAGATAGATAGATAGATAGATAGATAGATAGGATGAGGGAAACATGTAAATGAAAATGGTTAATACACGCGTTTGTGACATTTCAGAGAAATTCTGCAAATTTCACAAACACTTAATTTAGATTTTTTTTTTAAGTTAAGAACTAAACAAAATATCAAGTATCATTTCTCAGAGAGAGGAAGGGAGGGAGAGAGATTCAAAATGTAGATAGCCTAAAATGATCAAATTAGGCAAACATACTTAAAAATAAAAATGGCTAATAAATGTGCTGTGATATTTTAGAGAAATTCAGCAAGCACTTAATTTAGGCAAAATTTAAAAAAGAAGCTAAGAACTTAGCAAATATCAAATCAAGTATAATTTATTATACATACATACATACACATATATATATATATATAGAGAGAGAGAGAGAGAGAGAGAGAGAGAGAGAGAGAGAGAGAGATTTTGCTCTAACAACAAATGTATATTATTCATACACTATAAAAACACACCTGCAAGGCCCGAATTCACTCATGGGACATCATAATAGAGCAGATAAGGGACTAATATTCAGCCTGGCTGTAATGGAAACTGGCACATCCTATTGGTATATCAGGACAGTTATCCCAATGTGATGTACAGTAAAGGTTATAGTGAGCCATCACAAAATTAAATGCAGTGGAGAATCTGAGAGTAGTAGCTCTTGGATATTCCCTCTTGGGCTTATTCATCTCTCTACTAGTTTTATGGGTACTGAACCACTCAATTATTGGAAGACTATAACAGTGAAAGACAAAAATAAATTCTTACAGGCTGTGCAATGAAAGCTTATTTATTTAAAGATGTTAGCCACTAGATGGCACTGTCAGACTGTCATAATGTGAGCAGCATCATTGGTTGCAGGCATGACAGCTGTGTAATATTAGTCACAGAACCATCATCGCAAACTGATTAGATGTGCCTTTTACTTATTATGTGAGATTCTGTAGCATGATCCAACTACATGTTGCAACGTGTGAACCCATGAACACCTATTAGGTATCTAAGTTTAATATACAAATATGAATTTGTTGGTTAAAAAGGAATATGAAAACATTAACAGCTCAGCTTGTCTAATAAGCCCCTCTAAATCCATCTAACATTTTCAGAGAGCTGGCTGACATGCTCTTGTAAAAGTGATGAATAAAAAAAAAGTCACAGTTTTACGGCCACGACTTCCTGTGTTGCAGTGCAGAGATAATTGGCTCATTAGCAGCAGACTGCGTTGTGGTGGGCTCTTCCTTCCTGAACTAACGGTTGTGGGGGGCTTTGGCTCTTCATCCGTTCTGAATAATCAAACTGGATCTAAATGTCAGTAGTGTCGCTCTAATATGTATTCATAACTCGGGGGATTTTATTTTTTTAAATATCTGGGTGGTGGTGTAATCCAGAGCTAAAATACACATTTAAACCTGGATTGACACATCTGACACATAATTTCAAACGAGTACATGTTGGTCTTTGCTTGTAAATCTCTCATTATGCTGTATTTTTTTTGTCAGCTTGTTTTCTTTCAATTAGCCCAGGTTTTGTATTTCTTTTTAGAACTGATAGGTCATACCTCATTGATCTGAGCATGCACCTCAGTTTTTGAGTGAAAGGAGCATTATTTGTGGATAATTTTGGCAATGTTCACTGAAGAAGTGAAGCGCATAAGCTTATTTTCTGTGGAAAAAAAGCATTATTTTGTGGAGAATGCAATGTTCACTCAAAATGTGCTGTATAATAAGATCAGTGAGACCTATGATCAATCAGTCACAAAAAGAAATACAAAACCTGGTAGAATTGAAAGAAAACAAGGTGATAAAACGACTGAATCCAATATTTGGTAATAATGTAGCATAATAAGAAAATGTCTTTTTTAGGTCAGTCATTTTTGCAAGTGAAACAGGGGGGTCACAAAAGAGTAACTAAATTATCAAAATTTTGGGGAAGTTGTTATGTGTTAGCATAGTCAGTAAGTATGAGTCTAAAGCAAAAACTTTAATAGCATTTTTGGGTCAAAATGACTAACACAACATGATGATGGCTAAAAGCATTGCATTTATTTTGCAATCATAACTATGTATAATTGCATTTTACTTGCACCCTATCAAAACAGATATGCAACACTTTTGTGTCACAACCCATCAGTTGAGGACAACAGGACAATTTAATGGACTAAACCCAGAATGCAGTGTCTTCACCATTTATCAAGTTTTTCCTGCATAATACTGTATCAAATCTTTGTCTTTTCTTCTAAAAACCCAATTTACCCCACTTTCTGTCTAAAGAGAGACTGGAGAATGGAAGAAGTGTGTCAGGTTAGTTTGCTTCTCAACTCATGAATAATTTAAAGAGCATGAGATTTCATATTAGTGCAAATTTACACATTTTCTGTCTTGCGTGGAAAAAGAAGGACATTGAAGATGACTGGCTGCTTGTCTACGGGGAAATGCAGTCATATAAAAGGGTTAGAACAAACAAACAAAACATTCATTATTTTCACTTGTTAAAATCCCTCTTGTAATCAGATCAACAGTTCGTTCTGCGTCTAGAAAATTACACTGCTTGACTGGCATTTCTGATTCTCTTTTCAGTTCTTGCGTATTTAGATGTGATGTGAGACAGAGTTAATTCAAAGAAAAAGCAAAAGCAAAGGGAATGCAGGGAAAACCTTATATTGGGGTACGTTGCAGTCACCTGAGAATGCCCTGCAAAGTGGACTTCAAATGGTATTCGGTCAAGTGAGATTATAAACCCAATAGAGTTTTTATGCTCCGTCTGAAAAACACAGCAAATGTAATATGGAACAAGTATTTTGAAAGTAACAGGATATGAAAAGGGAAATTTACTCATCAGTCATTACACTCATTAAGCTAGGCTACAACATTTGGCTAAACCCCTACAAGACAGTTGGTAACATTACAGTTAAGAAGATACATACATAAAAATAAAATAAATTTTTTTTTCAAATAAGGTCATAACAATAGTAATTTATCACTAAAACTGTAAATAGTTAAATAACATTTCTTATCCACTTTAGTTTTAACATACTGTAAGTGTAAGTGCAAAGCTTTCTCATAGTTATAATAGCTGTACAAAACACCCTGTTATGCTGCCTAATGCCACACACTGGTATTTGTTATTTTTATGTATTATAGGTTTCATAATAACACGGGTTTGTAGTGAAACTATTTTGCACTTTTTACTTTTAGTTGCGCATTAACAGAAAATAGCTTACTTCCACATTGAAAATTAAAAATACATATGGATAAATACACACAGCCTATTATCTATAATTTACAGCAAAAGCCACATACAGTAGTGGCGTCCCTGAAAGAATCAGTGTTGTTAAACGAATCATTTGATCCAATGACTAACTAAAAGGCATTCACTTTTTTGTTCTTGAACGAGTTGGTTTTTGAACTAATCGGTTTAATGAATGATTCATTAATTTTCTCATAAAGACAATTCGCTTGCTTTGTTCCTGAATGAACCAATGACAAACCGATGACTCGCTCAAAGTCAGTCTTGATTCGTTCCTGACTGAACTGTTTGTTGAACAATTTGGTTGAGTAAATTATTCAAATAATAACTTAATCATAAAAACAGTCACTTGTTGCCACCTATTGGCGAAACGACACAACCTGCAGAAGGCACTGAAATTTCCTGCCTAAATATCGTGTTCAAATCAAGTGGAACTTTTAGAGATCTTATTTTTAGCATATTGGAAGCATTGAACCCTCCTCAAGGACACTATGAATCAGAACACGGCTTTTTACATATCACAAGGAAGACATTCATCCTTTTTCATGAGTCCTGGTTGCCAAGTGACCATCCAGGCAGTGATTAGAAACAAATTAAAGATGTGATTTCACAAGTTCCACCTGCTTTACCGAGGAATTAATCACTAGCCTCGATCAATGATGCTATCTGGGACTGGTGGTAAAGAGACTCTGGCATGATTAATGGTGATGACCTTCTCCACGACCCAAACTCCTCTTCTCAAATCTCTTCCATTTAGATGTGACCTCAGGATAGGAAGTTTTGTACGGAGCATGCTAATGCTACCAACAACCCACAGGAGACTGCAACGGCGTGCCACGGCTCACTAACTGCGCTGCTCGGTGCGGTCGGAGCTCAGCATGTTCCTTTTAAGACGACAAGGCACCTCGGGAATGATGTTTCAAACATGAGAACGAGTTACCGCATCTTTGTGATTCAGAGATTACGTGGAACGTTCTGTGATCCAAAAGGTTCCACTTAGCAACATGTTTCTTGTTTAATTCGCCTCATTTATGAGCTGATTTGCTTAGCTTTGGCGGTGTGACCTGCATGGTAAAGGCTATGTAAATGCCATTTGCTAAGTTCAGATTTCTCCTGCCTCTAGCTCTTCATTTTCTCCCGTTTCACCTCCACTTCCTCTTCTGCCGCTGTTTAGTCAGAGGCAGTAAAAGGCTCCTTTTAGGGCTGAGGATAGAGATAATGAAAAGTCCCTGGTCTTGTGAATGTTTCATTTGTTTTAAAGAGATTGAAATTGGATGGCAGATGGGTAATAAGCTTTCTTTCTATTCCCCCACAGACACATCCACACAATCATTCTTTCTTTTCCTCTTTGCAAACACACACACACACACATTTTTAATTATCCTCGACAGTGCCGGCGGCCCTGCACTGTGTGACCGGTCAGCGTACATTCGGGCAACAGTAAGCGCTGTCATTACCATCCATTACATTAAGAGACGAGTCCTATACCACACGTTGCCAGGCTTCCTCTCTCTCTTTCTATTTCTCATCTTCTCATAGTTATAAACTCTTAATGAGACACCATTGTGCCGCAGAGGCTGCTGCGCTGGTCATTTATGTATCTCAATTATTTATGCATGGGTTTATTTGCTCATTAATTTGGATTCATTGGGAAATTAAACACATGAGACGTTTTGGGTCCTCCATTATTCCACTACAGCACTTACCCCTCATTGTCATGTTTCTCTGACAGAGAATATGCAAGGCTCCACAAAACAAAGGGAGCTATTATGAGCCAAAACTGATAAATACAGAGGGTTGAACTTCACCCAAGATCATATAACGAAATGATCTGTTTTGCTCAGCCAAGCTCATGCAAAAGAGTCTAATACAATAAACTTGTATCAGACTAAACAAAGAGGTCAGAATTTAAAGCTAAAGTGTGTCATTTCTACATCACTAGGGTCACCAAATGGAGAAATAATGCTTTTGTTTCCTCATTTGCAAGTTGCCATTCATTTAGCCAATGTCAGGCTCGTCCAGATGCTAGTGATGGGAGAGCCAAAGCTTTTTGAATCACTGAATCAATTAAACCAATTGTTTTGCAATATGATTCACTGTTTCAAAGCGCTCAAACCCAGGCACTCTGGGGATACCAGCAGGTCAAAATAGTGTGAAAGTGAAAGTGACATGTGGCCAAGTATGGTGACCCATACTC
>NW_015505438.1:292067-295127 GCF_001515645.1 Sinocyclocheilus grahami | reverse complement strand
GGTTACGAGTCCGACTCTCTAACCATTAGGCCACGACTTCCCAACTTTATAATAATGAAAATGTAAGCTATGTAATCTACAAATCATTAAATACCATTAAATATAAAGTGTGTGTATAATATCTGTTCTTTTATTAAATTGCTTGTGTGTTTGACCTGATATCAGTTAAAACCATTATCACGAACAACACCAGAGAGCAGAGTACGGTTTTGTAGCATCAGAGTCATGGTGTTTAAACTTTTCAGGGGAATTAACCAACATATTTATAGTTCACTCTGCATATTATAGGAATGGTTCCTAAAAACAGTGACCCTCTTGTCATTGACTTTATTTCTTCCGTAGCATTGCTAACCTTCTTTTAGAACTCATAACAGAAGTAGTGATATCTGAGTCTTGAATTATTAGTTTTTGAATGATTGTCAAAAGAGTCACATTTTTTAATGAATTGGCTGTTTCAGTTGGCTGATTCATGTCTGAATGAGTTCGTTCATGCTCCATTTCTCGGATTCGTACTCTGACTTGCTCAAGAATCTGATCATGGACTCGCAAAATTAAATTACTATACCTCCTCACATAAAACTTGTATGTGAATAGACTGGGAAAGCAATATGGACTACTTTTATGGTGCTTTTGGATTGGTTTTGAAGCTTGCAATTTGTCAACTAGGCCAATTGTACTGATATATGAAATTAAGTCATATGAGTTTGAAAAACATGAGGGCGAGTAAATAACGACAGAATTTCATTAGGCTGAGATGATGAGGTATTTAAAAGTTTAAATCACCATATTTCTCCTTTAACCAGATAATTTAATAAATACAAAACACAGACAGAAACACGACATTCTGCGGATTTGAGAAGACCATATGATACACACATAGGCGTGTCTGTCAAACGTCTGCAAATATTTGCCTGTACATAAATAAAATGCATATGTGTGTTTTTGTTTTTGGGTGGGCATTCAGATGTCCACGTTTCTGATTGAGTGAATGTGGTTGCTGTGTGTCGCTATATATTAAAGTCAGTAAAAAAAATTGTAACTCACGCCTGTCATCCCCCAGTCGGCTACGGACCGTTAAGTGACAGTGATGCTGCATGCCTGACATCGAGGCCCAGGAGGCCGGCACCCGTGAGAGAGACAGGGACAGAGACGGAAAGAGACTCTTCCTGTCTTCCATCCCAGTCGTCAGGTCCTTGACTTCATCTCTCACATTTGACCTGGCAGAGGGTACACGTGACCTACAAGCAGGTTTGTAGCTCAAATTTAAGTTGATCACTGTATGATTGACTTTGCTGCACACTTGATATTCCAATTGCATCTTTGCATTTTGTTAATAATTTTAATGCACTGAAGTGGTAGTTGCATGATTCACTGAAGAAGGTTTGTTGCCGAAACATCTGATTGTTGATTGCTCTGTTGCAAATATAAAAAACTAAAATTTTCTTAAGAAGATAGAGGGATTGCAAATCCTTTATCTGAAAGTAATGTTACTTATTGATCTACGCACCCAAAACGGGTTGAGCATAGTGATTTTAATTTTTTTGTGAATGCACTGAAGTAGTAAAATGCTTTGGGGCAAGTGATTTAAGGGTTTCTAGAGGATTTACGAAGTAAAGAAAATTTAAGGAATTAACTATAAGGGAACACATACGTGAATGTGTTATTTAAATATGAATGTCTGGGAGAAATTAGTTGTATTAACAAAATTAGTTGTATTAGCTACACTCAAAATTTGGAAATACTTCCAACACATCTTACTTTTTAATTAATTTTACAAAAAAACGAAAGAAAAGAAAAGAAAAGAAAAGAAAAGAAAGAAATATATATTATGCCTTGAATACTGCTCCCAACCTTATATAAATAACTTTTACTGTACCTTCTGATGACGCTGCAAAAAAAAAAAATTAAGCACAAACTCATTTTTTTCTTCAGTTTCCCAGAAAACGAAACTTTATTTGATAATTTTACATCTCAAGAAAATGTATCTTGATTTAAGGATGTAATTTAAAGTCCAAAACACTGAGTAAGATATTTTTTGCTGTACATGCAACATTTTTGCATGACTATGAATTTACGAGTTTAATCAAGGCCTTAATTTATGGAAGGATGAGTTAAGACTTTTTAAGACCTTTTTCAGACCTCCAGAAACCCTTCTTTCATGCAACTAAAGATCAGTTATCAAATATAGCCTACCTGGACAAGGTTAATGTCGAGCCATGCTTTTGATTGTGCTCAAAATCAAATAGCTTTAAATGCCAGGGCAAAAACAAAACCTAATGGTTCTGTGATTCTTCTAAATAGCACTACTATTGATTACTGCTATACTTTCTTAGCACTTTGTGCTACTTCCTGTCTGACTCACTCAGCTCTTATGTATTTATCACTCCATTGCTATTAACTACTGGCACTGCATGTTTCATTAAGTAGCCTATACAAAATATACATACAATGACGGTAAACTGTGAATGTGACTGTTGTCCAGACTCCTTTTATATATTAATTTGTTTATTTGTGTTTATGGAAATCTTTGCTGTTAACAGCATATAATAAAAAATGTAGAAGACACAATGAAGTATAATAATAAATAATAGTTCAGTTTGGACTTTCGTACAGCCTCCTCATCTTTTTACAAGCATATGCTGTTTTTGCCACATGCTTTTGTAAAAAAAGCATCTGGCAGAAACATAAACTCTAACTAGATATATATAAAAAAGATTATTGGTGAATCAAGTGAAATATAGGAACTTTAAAACTGTGATGTGGGAGGAAAGGTGATGTTTTCCTTAATGAGAGAAACGCTGATTACTTTGTGGTAAAAAAAAGAAGAAAAAAAAGACTTTGCTTGCATTCTTCAGTTCACAGTTTTTCTGTTTGTCACATGTTTGGGGTGCAAATTAGTGCTCACACTCCTGTTTAATGTCACACCTATAACAAAGTGCCTAAATGCTGCACACACACACACGCATGCACGCACGCACGCGCACACACACACGCACGCGCACACACACACACACACACACACACACACACACATACACACACATGCACACCGCATAAAAA
>NW_015505438.1:285331-288638 GCF_001515645.1 Sinocyclocheilus grahami | reverse complement strand
GTCACATGTTTGGGGTGCAAATTAGTGCTCACACTCCTGTTTAATGTCACACCTATAACAAAGTGCCTAAATGCTGCACACACACACACGCATGCACGCACGCACGCGCACACACACACGCACGCACACGCACACACACACACACACACACACACACACACACACACACACGAATTACAATAATGTGGTTCTTGCACATTACTCTTAAGTTACTGGCTTCCACTGCAGTATGTCTAATGTGACATATTACGTTGTCAAGACAGAAAAGGCAGACTCTTAAAAGCATTTCCTAATACTCTATGAGAATTATACAGAATCTGTCTTGAGAAGTCAGAACCCAGTCTAAAGAAAACTTCAAAGTGCTGGAAAAGGGCTTGTTTGGCTTTAACATTTAAACTGAATAAATGCCACTTAAAGTTGCATTACACAGTCACTTGCAAAAATTAAAATGCACTTTGAAAATGCCAAAGTGATTAAACAGTGTTTTTCATTTGTTTACATGGTTATTTTAAATAAATATACATTTAACCATTACTTATAAATATCTTGTTTTAACAAAACATTTGCATAGTGACACACTTTGCCTTATCACTAGCAGCCGTGTATTATAGCCTGGGTGAATTTTATGCCTTTATATTTTTTATTTTTTATGCCTACACACATATATTGATACCGGAAAAAATTTAATTTCCTTAAACATTATATTTCATTTCATAAAAATGATCAGGACAAGCAAGACTTCTGCATCTTCTTAACATATTTATTTTAACAAAAAAAAGTTTTAAACCTTGATTCTCACTCTTTCTTTAAAGTCGCTCTTTTTTGACCATCATGTTGAAAGAATAATACCTTATGGTGGTTGTAACCTTACACACAGGCGGAGCATGTGTAAGCCTTCCACTAGCCGTGGGGACTCGGGGCAAAAATGGCACTAAATTGGACAAAAATGACCCTGTACAAATAAATAAAATCTATTACGTCTGTTGCTAACAAAGTGAATATGAATAGACAGTGTCGATTGCGGCATTAAATTAAGATCTGCTCTTGTTGCACCGTATTTCATTTTAGGCGTTTTTACAGTGTTGCGCATTTTACCCAATCTCACACAATTTTGTTGAGCTTAGGAATGCAATGGCCAATCAGAGGCGTTCAGATGGGTCATCGTTGAAACAAATCTGTTTTGTTGAGTTCACGGGTGTTTGCTGACTAAATTCCGGACTCTTGCGAATTCTCTCATCAAAAACAACAAAGCGCAGATGTACGTACAATGTAAGTAAGAGATTCATTTCACAGTGTATACAGCTTCAGTGATTATAACAATAGTTTTTTTTTTTTGAGAGTGTTTAAACTCGCGATAGATCAATGTTAGTGATAATGTCACTTTTTATAAATAATGTATTCGCTGTTTGAATAACTGTGGGAAGGAAACGTTATATAATGATCAATTTCTAACGTTTTTATTAAATTGCAATCACGTTAAATACAAATTCAGTCCCATTAAACATTTTTGTAGCCTACATGACACCCATGCAAAGACGGGTTTATGATGTTTAATACATTTGGCTGCTTTTAGCCTTTCCCTGGAGTTGGTTCACCCTCCGCCTATGATCTTACATTATCCTGGTTTGAAATATCCTTAGGGGACTAGTTTTCTTCAGTTCTCTCTGTGTTTGTTAGTTCTGAACAACTCAGGCTTGGACTTGAAACAGCAAATTAATTCTTGGAATCAGGGCACGCCTGCAGGATGATGACCATTTTTTCCCCATTCTTTCTTGCACTTTGTCTACATGTCGACGGCATTTTCCCCGGGGTACAAAGTGTACAGAAAACACTGAATCATTAGACTAATGCCTCTATGTGTGCCAGCACGACTCAAAACTTGTTACGAATGATCCAGTCCACCATTCTTACGTGTTAATTATGCAAGTTCCAAAATTTCAGTTTCACATTAGTAATTATTCTGAGCTTATATAGGGCACGCCAAAGTGATACAAGTTAATAGCCTATATGTTTACCATATTAATTATATATGGTAATGTTTCTACATTTCAGTTTGGCCTCACTTACCCCACTAACAAAAATATGTTCTATGTAAGTTTAGCTAACATTTCTATTAAATTATGAAAACCTTACTTCTTAATGTTATGAACATTCAAATGTCCAGGTATTAATGTTTCAAAAGGGTTTTTATTTATTTATTTATTTTCTTTCTTGGCTATCTAATGAAGGGAACATTACATTATTCACTATATAATTTTGTAATTAGTTGGTGAAGTGGATTTGCTTATAACGAAAGTTAGCATGAGCATTGTGTGTGAAGCGGATGTCAAAACAAATGTCACTTGACCGGGAAGATTTTAAAACGATTAGTTTGTTCATAAATTCGTATACTTACCGTTAAGCTGTGGAAATTAGTGTTGTTACATATGACACTGAAGCTTCAAAGCAACTTCTCACGAAGCTCTGTGCCAGAGCGCGTATTGTTTTCAGAGAATCACGTGATCAGCAGAAAATGAAGTCTCACTAACTTCTGTCCAATCACGTGCGCGTGTCAGAATGTTCGAAACCCCAGATTTAATGTCACTTGACCGGGAAGATTTTAAAACGATTAGTTTGTTCATAAATTCGTATACTTACCGTTAAGCTGTGGAAATTAGTGTTGTTACATATGACACTGAAGCTTCAAAGCAACTTCTCACGAAGCTCTGTGCGCGTATTGTTTTCAGAGAATCACATGATCAGCAGAAAATGAAGCCTCACTAGCTTCTGTCCAATCACGTGCGCGTGTCAGAATGTTCGAAACCCCAGATTTTTACGGTGGCCGTGAAGTGCAAAGCAGATCATAATTCTGAAAACAAAATAACAAATTACAAACGCAAAGGCAAGTCTAAAAAACAAAACAACAATTCAGAAAGCACAACAACAATTCAGAAAACATTATAACAAGTCAGAAAACACAATGACAAATTCGAAAACAAATTAACAAGTCAGAAAACACAACGACAAATCAGACAAACCGGAAGAGGTAGGTATAGTTTGAGACAGCGCCATTGGTTTGGGATTACTCACCACTGACTGGACGAGACATCTGGCAATCAACGTATACGGGGTGTCTATTTAATTTTAGTTAAAAGTAATTGTAACATATTAGCTGCAGTGGCGCAGATGGATAAGTGCTTGGTCTTGGCTTTTTGACGCGATCGACCCGGGTTCGATCCCGTCTTTTGCCGAACTTTTTTTTCCTCCCTTTCAAATCTCGTATTAGCAATAAATTCTATTTACACTAAGTGAAAATAGCAGTATTTTT
>NW_015505438.1:256056-278655 GCF_001515645.1 Sinocyclocheilus grahami | reverse complement strand
ACAGTATGCAATAATAACGTATTGAGTGTAAATTATAATTTTAATTATTAAATGGATGCCACCTTATTGGTACAATAAAGCCCTCCCTACACCTACCCTAACCCTACCCGATAGTTTATTTTAAACTTTTTGATTATTTCCTTAATTTTTATTGAAAATAAATGCCTTTACGATGTGATACGAGATTTGAAAAGGGAGAAAAAAAAGTTTGGCAAAAGGTGGGATCGAGCCCCGGGTCGATCGTGTCAAAAAGCCAACAACACACACTTATCCATCTGAGCCGCTGGAGCTGATGATTTATGGCCACTTTTAACTAAATGTAAATATACACCCCGTATTTTTTGATTGACAGATGTCTCGTCCAGTCAGCGGTGAGTAATCCCAAATCAATGGCGCTGTCTTAAACTATACTACCTTTTCCGGTTTGTCTGATTTGTCGTTGTGTTTTCTGACTTGTTAATTTGTTTTCGGATTTGTCATTGTGTTTTCTGTTATAATGTATTCTGAATTGTAGTTTTGCTTTCTGAATTGTTATTTAGTTTTTTAGACTTGCATTTGCGTTTGTAATTTGTTATTTTGTTTTCAGAATTGTGTTTTGCTTTGCACTTCTCTGCCACCGTAGATCTTACTTTACAAGTAAGTTTTCATTCAGACTTATTCAATTACATTTTTAAATACCCAGCCATACAAGTAATATTAAGAATAAAAAATGTCAGAAAAAAAAAAAATTGGCATATACAATTCATATGTATACATTATTCTTCTATTACATCATATTGATATTCATATTGGCATTTAATGCAACAGTTTAATGGGTAAATAATTTTATCAGAGAGAGAATTTTAACACACACACACACACACACAGGTTTGTTTTTGTGAAAAGTGGGGACATCCCATAGGCGTAATGGTTTTTCTACTGACTGAATGAATGAATGATGCATTTATATAGCGCTTTATCGTGTATTGTTGTACACCCAAAGCGCTTTACAATCATGTGGGGGGGTCTTTCCTCAACCACCACCAGTGTGCAGCATCCACTTGGATGATGCGACGGCAGCCACAGGACAGCGGCGCCAGTGTGCTCACCACACACCAGCTACAGGTGGAGAGGAGAGAGAGTCATAGAGCCAATCAAGGGGTTGGGGATTATTAGGAGGCCATGATTGACAAAAGCCAGGGGGGCAATTTGGCCAGGACACCGGGGTTATACCCCTACTCTTTACGAGAAGTGGCATGGGATTTTTAATGACTTGCGCTGGCCTGTACTTATGTCTCTATCAGCGCACTAACATGCGTAACACATCCAGTCCAGATTTTCTGCTGATCTGCGTTGCACACGCCCATGAATGACAAACAGTCTTTTTATTATGTGGAATTGACGGCATTCTAGTCACAGCCTCTTTATTACTTTTTTTTCTTTCTTTTTTCACTGCTATTAAAGTGCTGCATCATTAAGCTGGATAATGCCATTTTTAAAAAGGCTGACAGTCCCTGGGTTTTTATGAGCGGCAGCGGAGACTGTGCCGGAATAGTGATGAAACCATATGGGGAGAATCGGTGTAAATGACTTCTTAGTGGCGCAGCGGTTCGTGAAGGACACGTTGACGGGCGGCTGGCAGGAAACTAATGATCTACACACTTCGCACCACCCTAAACACGGGGACGGGAGGAAAACAGAGTAATTAGAAAACACAACATCAGGGAAAAAACTCAATGATTGTCTCACCTTCTATCGTGTCTGGCCTTAGCCACCTTATGTTAAATGGTGTGACCATTTATAACTTGAATGTGTGAAGCTTCCTATGTCACCCACTTCCAGTTGTTTTTTTTAGCTGTAAAAACAGCTCGTTATGCTACTTGATACTGCAAACTGGTATTTTTGCATATTATTTTAGTGTATTGGCATAATTATAAACACACTAATAGCTTAAATAGTTCATAGTTTACAGCACTTTGATATTCTTCTATGCATTCCAGTTCACTTACTAATAGCCTGCTATATACCCTAAAAGTATGTTGGCTACTCTTTTTGTAAATAAAAGTAGGTGAATAGTGGGACATAGCCTATACTTTGTCATAATTGGATCATACAGTACATGCATTCTATCACCATTTAAACTGCACTGCCAGCAATGTTGGCTGTAATACTAAGTCATTAATTACTGTAATTTAATTATTTTCCCTTGAAACGAATGTAAAGGATTACTCTTCCTTTTTCTACAGTTACTTCTGATGTAGCCTAATTATAGACTCTAGAACAATTCCATATAAAACAATGGTGGATTTAACATACAAAAAAATGTAACATCTTATGTTAAAACATGTTTTTAATGCAACCTTCTCCCTTTAAACACTTCAGTTCAATAATAAGTTATGCAATTTTATATTTATTTGAAAAAATGAAAAGAGCCATGTCTATTCTTGTATTGTGCAACTGTTCATTGGATTTTGAGAGTAATTAATAACAAGTAATGCAATGTTTTTAGAGAGAAAAGATTAAAGATGTAAGTTGCTTTTTTAGATTCACTTAGGCTACCCAACACTGTCTGTCAATCATCTTGTCACAGTTAACATCCTCCATATTTAGTAGCAAGAAGTAGCTTGTTGATATCAGTCATGGGTCTTTCACGCCAAGATTTCTTCATGTGTGTTTGCATAATGATGCATTTCAAAGTTAATGACCTAGCGTAGCCTATCTTTATAAAAGTTCACAATGTTGCACATGAAATATAATGTGGATAACATTAAATATTTTCATTAGGTTACATGTTGATTATTAATCACTCAAACCTCTTTTTAAAACTGGTAACCATCGGTCTCGCATATCTGCCATGTTTGTATTTTTTTAGCACTCTTTATAATCTAATCCTGGTCCAATGCGCAATTGGTTGTGGGCAATAATAGCTTTTAGAGTGCGCATTGATCTGCACTTAAAATTTTCACCGGAAATATTAAACCATCCAGGTACCTTTGGAATATTCATTTCAACACTATGATTTCGGACACACCAATTCTAATTTCAAATACTATTTAGGACAGATAATTGGGATGCAGCACTAGTTATTTACCATAAGCTCAGTCTTGCACATTCACAGAAAATAGCTTACTTCCACCTTGCAAAATCAGGCGGCTGCAACACAGCGTTTGTGAAATTTGAGGAAGTGTGTCAGACTCTTGGGAACCTGTCAGGGAATCACGAGTGTGGCATTTGTGTGCTTGTTGCCAAGGGGCTACAGTGAAGACGACCATGGCAAAATGGAGAATGTTCATATGATTTTATGAATGTTCATATTCCTCTGGGAATTGCACTGGATTCACGTTATAGTATTTTCCCTGGTGTAGTCAGTTGGCTATAAAAGCAATGGCACTGCCTGTCAAAAGTATCTTTGTGAGTTTCTCTGGTTGTCTCTCTGTTTAAATCAGATACAAAGAATGAATCCCAGTAGAAGCTTATGATGTACAGTTGAACTAAATTTGAGCTGTCATGGCCTAATTTAGAGACCCATTTGGTTGATAGATAAACAGCCTTGCTGGCAGGAAAATATCTACATAACCTACAAAGAAAAGCAGTGCTCCCTTTATATACCAGCATCTTTGACCCCAACCAATAGACAGGTTTGATAACGATGGTCTGTAATTAGTGTTCTTTCCTTTGTTTGTGTCTCATTCCTCCGCATAATTAGGCTGCCGTGTTTATTTTCCTCGCTAATTAGTGTATGCTAATGATGTAGAGATCGCAATGTGTGATCTCGGCCAACCATGTGAATCACCTGGCACTGACGCTACACAGAAAATGGAACTTCAGAGAAACCTTCCCTTTGACTTCAGACCACAGATATTGAGTCCTTGTGCCAAAATTCACATTATTTATCGCTCCCTTGTCCTGTGGAATAGGTTCATAAAATATATTTCCGAGCAAACGCTTCAATCCAAACTGCCTGATTACGGCTGAGATATTAGCCTGCCAGCTACTACACTGATGTCCAATAACAAGCTAGTTTTAATGTACCATCTAACTCACAGTTTGACGTAAAGTAGCATATCATTTAATACAGTCCATTTTCTTTACTGTTTATAAGGTAACAAGAGAAAAAAGTTGAGTACAGATCAATGGTGTGTGGTTTTTGAAAAATAAGAAATTGTTATTTTATACTTTGCATAAAAAGCCATCTTTATAATTTTCTTTTTGACATTATTTTTTCATGCAATTATTTTGAATTTGACCTTCTCCACATTAATGTAAAAATATGAATATAAACATGAATGCATATGTATGTAGTATTTATGCATCATAGTATTTGTTGTATTGCCTACAATAAAAAAAAATAATTATAAAAATACTGCTAAACAATAAATAAATAAACTAAAAAAATAACAAATAAATAAATAAAATTAAAAAGACAGTATTATAATAACGAGAATCCTCATTAAAAATAACGACAAAGGCAATGCTAGACACATTACACTAATGAGAACTAGGAGATTAAATGTGCTTAATAGTCTGAAAAATACTGCAACAAACAAATTTACAAGATTACATTTTCTTTATGCAAAATATGAGTTCTTATCTTTTTTCCATTTGATTCTTGGGTGAAATGTGACTTGACAATGTTGTTCGAGTAGGTGAATTGTTAATGAAGTGAGCTCAATGGATGCAAAAGAAATGGTGCTGAAAATTCATCACTGTTGGATACTGATAAAAATGAGCGATTACATTATTTGATCTCACACTTTTTTGTCTTATTTTGTGGATTATTTTCACATCCAAATCTTTCTGAAGAGGCACTGCCTCTGTTGCCTCTCCAGAGAGAATGCCCTGCAATACATTTAATAAACAACACTAAAGACCAAGGACATAGATCATATTGGCAAGAGTTATCATTGCTCAAATATAAGAAATTTGGCTCAATATTAGTGATACGATCCAAATGTGGAACATGCTGAATATCTAAATCAATTGCAGTCTTGTTTTATAATTTCTGTTCTGGCACACAGTTCAGTATGTTCCTAGTCCTTCAGGTAATTAGGCCATAAATGGGCAGATGTTTGCAAAA
The DNA here is from genome assembly GCF_001515645.1 of Sinocyclocheilus grahami. Lineage (NCBI taxonomy): Eukaryota > Metazoa > Chordata > Actinopteri > Cypriniformes > Cyprinidae > Sinocyclocheilus > Sinocyclocheilus grahami. The sequence continues at coordinate 273,599 of NW_015505438.1, read as the reverse complement.
CAACATAAAGCTACAGATTGTTTCATAATCTACTTCATCCTACATCATTTACTCACCCTCATATCATTCCAAACCCATATGACTTTTGCATGCATTGATCATCATGCTCTAAAATGAACAAAAGAACACCATAAAAGGAGTACAATAATATTTCATATTCCAACAGTATTCCCTACCCGTGTGTTATATACGTCTTCTGAAGTCATAAAATAGCTTTGTGTGAGGAACAGACCTTCAGGGCATTTGTGTTGACAGCCTAAGTGTGCAATAATTAACACTTGTTTAATGTGAGCCAGGCAATGCCAGTCCATCATTAATCTGTCAATTAGAGGCCCAGAGTGTTTACCAATAAATAAGAAGTGCTCTACAGTCTAGTAGAATTGCACCCTTTACCACTACGCAGACCAGAACGTTTTATTCCAGTGATCAGGGCTTTCTCATAAGTAACTGGTTGTATAATTCATTTTAGGTGCGTTTTTTAGTGCTTAGTCAAGGTTGCCAAGTCCTTTTTCCTGCAAAATTGGTCTGCTTTTATACTGTTGCTATGGGTTGGGTTTTGTTTTTCACATTAGATTTGAAAGGTTTTTGACTAATCAACAGACAATCTTCTGCAAGTCAAAACAGGCAAGATAGATGATGTACTGTATGGCACAACCTATTTCTAACACTCTTTTCTAATTGACAGGTTTGGCTATTTCTGTTTATTTTTTAGTGATGAAAAAATGAATGCTACCACACCGTGACATTCTAGAGAACTGTGTGCTTTTAGTATGTGTGTCCGATTGGTGACTACGTTTTGTGCAGTCCAGTCTAGTTCTTCCACTCTAGACTCAATAAATCATTTCTACATGGACCTTGCTTTGTCATGCGGGAACAAAAATGGACCCTCCTGGAAACTGTTGCAACACTGTTGGAAGCACAGAATTCTCTAAAATGTCATTGCAGTGGAACATTACGATTTATTTTGAATAAAGTCTGATTCAAACCAGTAATTCTTCTGTTTGAACAATTCATTAAAAAACTGTCATTATAGAGTCATTATAGAATCAGCCTGATTTACTAAAAAGAACCAGCCCATAAGAATCACTTCTTCGTGAATCGCACTATACAGACCGTGTTGTATGTTACTGATTCTCTAAAAAGATACGGATGTAAGATTCATACTGGTTGTACTAAATGTTTCTAGTTCACGAAATAGAACTTCTAAGATTAATTTCTTCCAACATTCATTGTGTTGCATGCTGTTTTTTCATGCAGCCTGCCAGGACAATTCAACAGAAAGACATTTCTTGCCATTATTTTGCACTGCACAGTATTTTTATTTTATCACATTCAATCGACTGCAAACACACATTCACAGCTCAGATAAAATATGTTTTCTTTGCTGTGGCTCTGAAGATACTATCTATAAAAGCAGTGCAAGAAACAAAGGTGACGACACATATAGTGTATTTTTTATGACACACAAGCCAACTGCAATTTCAGTATAGTGTAATGTGTCAGCAGAAATATGGTAAGTATACGGGTAATAGGCTTACATATGACGTAAAAACAGCATGACACTGTATGCATTTATATTATCCAAAGTAACCCCCTAAAGCCTGCCCTGCCTCAGCTAAAATGTACGTTAGGTTGTAAATAATACATTGCGTCTTTCAATGATGGTTGTGAGCTTAATGCTCTTTTAAGTTTGCAAATGTTTAATGCTGCTGCTTACATTATACATTATAACCCTACAAATGAAAGGATCTGAGAATCTGCAGGAGTAAAATAGGAACTTGTGGCATATTTAGGTTTTACCATTGTAAGGTAACAAGAGAAAAAAGTTGAGTACAGATCAATGGTGTGTGGTTTTTGAAAAATAAGAAATTGTTATTTTATACTTTGCATAAAAAGCCATCTTTATAATTTTCTTTTTGACATTATTTTTTCATGCAATTATTTTGAATTTGACCTTCTCCACATTAATGTAAAAATATGAATATAAACATGAATGCATATGTATGTAGTATTTATACATCATAGTATTTGTTGTATTGCCTACAAGAAAAAAAAATAATTATAAAAATACTGCTAAACAATAAATAAATAAACTAAAAAATAACAAATAAATAAATAAAATTAAAAAGACAGTATTATAATAACGAGAATTTAATGCTCTTTTAAGTTTGCAAATGTTTAATGCTGCTGCTTACATTATACATTATAACCCTACAAATGAAAGGATCTGAGAATCTGCAGGAGTAAAATAGGAACTTGTGGCATATTTAGGTTTTACCATTGGGCTGGTTTTGATTGGTTTTTAGGCTGTCTGTCTGTCTGTCTGTCTGTCACACAGACCAGCAACCCTGGGGTTGGTATTGTTTGTTAAGTGTGTTGTGATGCAGTATATGTAATGATTCCACATTCGCCCCTCTCATCTGGGCTCTGTGAGCCCGCCTGTCTGTTTCAGAGCGTAAATTATTCCTCTGCTCTTCCGCCTGCTGCGTCTTTCAATGATGGTTGTGAGCTTAATGCTCTTTTAAGTTTGCAAATGTTTAATGCTGCTGCTTACATTATACATTATAACCCTACAAATGAAAGGATCTGAGAATCTGCAGGAGTAAAATAGGAACTTGTGGCATATTTAGGTTTTACCATTGGGCTGGTTTTGATTGGTTTTTAGGCTGTCTGTCTGTCTGTCTGTCACACACACCAGCAACCCTGGGGTTGGTATTGTTTGTTAAGTGTGTTGTGATGCAGTATATGTAATGATTCCACATTCGCCCCTCTCATCTGGGCTCTGTGAGCCCGCCTGTCTGTTTCAGAGCGTAAATTATTCCTCTGCTCTTCCGCCTGCTGGCTGCTGCCTCTGCGTTACTGAGGCGAACTAAATGCATTTCAATGAGAGAACGGCTCCAACTTTTCCACTCCTCAGGGGGGAATGGGAAAGCGAAGGGTGCAGGCATATAAAGTTTTAAACGAATAGTTCACCCGAAATGAAAATTCTGTCATTACTTACTCACCCTCTTGTCACTTCAAACCCGTATGGCTTTCTTTTTTCTGTGGGAAACAAAAGGAGAAACTTTAATAATGTACTTGGTTTACCTTTTACATAAGATTACAATGAATGGAGCTTTCAAGCTTAAAAATGACCCGAAAGCACTATAAAAATATCATAAAAGGGGTCTATGACTTGTGTGCTATATAAAATTGATTTGTGTGAGAAACAGACCAAATGCATCGTGAAAATGTTAACTGGCTACAGTTTCAAATCCGTCACTAGGGGCTCTCCTGAGCTGTGACGTCAAAGACTGCAGACAGGAACAAATATTTCATTTTCAAAGGGAAAATATTTTGTATATATATTTTATATTAAATATTTTGTCAATTTTGTATATATATTCATTTGGTTGCTTGCAAAAGCCTTTATTTTTATCTGTTTAACTAAAATAGATAATAGACTAAAATTAACTTTATAAACTTTATTAACTTTATATAATTTTATAAAGAGTAGCCTATTTTAAAAGCAGTAATGTGTTAAAAAATGTTATGTTACTTTAGACATTTTTTGTCACATTTTTACATTGTTAGTATTTATGAAAATTAACAATGTATTATAATCATCGACTTTTATTTGAATTATCGAAAAAGTAGCAAAAAGTGGAAAAAGTAAACTGAAAATGCCATTTTTACTGTAAAAATTTCAAATGCAGTAATCATTAAGTACAATAAATTTAAATATTTAAATTTTGCTAACTAAATGGTCATAGGAGATATTTTAGACACAACATAAATAGTAACAATTTAATAAAAAAATACAATTTTATAAAGAGTAATTTAAAATAAGTAATGTGTTTTAAAATTTATGTTACATTAGTCATTTTTGTGGTGTCACTTTTTGTCAAATTGTTACATTGATAGTTTTATGAAAAGTAGCAATGTATTATAATTAGCTATAATTTTATTTGGATTACCGTAAAAAGTAGCAAAAAATTTGAAAAAGTAAACTGAAAATGCCATTTTTACTGTAAAAATTTTAGATGCAGCAATCATTAAATACAATAAATTGAAATATGTTTAATTTGTTAACTACCCTTAAATGGTCATCAGTAGTGATACTGTAGAAACAACATAAATAGTAACAATTAAATTAAAAAAAATATATAATTTTATAAACAAAAGTAATGTGTTAACAGTATCAAATTTATGTTACATTAGTCATTTTTGTGGTGTCACTTTTTGTCACATTTTTACATTGTTAGTTTTTATGAAAAGTAGCAATGTATTATAATTAGCTATTTTTATTTGGATTTGCTAACTAAATGGTCATAGGAGATATTTTAGACACAACATAAATAGTAACAATTTAATAAAAAAATACAATTTTATAAAGAGTAATTTAAAATAAGTAATGTGTTTTAAAATTTATGTTACATTAGTCATTTTTGTGGTGTCACTTTTTGTCAAATTGTTACATTGATAGTTTTATGAAAAGTAGCAATGTATTATAATTAGCTATAATTTTATTTGGATTACCGTAAAAAGTAGCAAAAAATTTGAAAAAGTAAACTGAAAATGCCATTTTTACTGTAAAAATTTTAGATGCAGCAATCATTAAATACAATAAATTGAAATATGTTTAATTTGTTAACTACCCTTAAATGGTCATCAGTAGTGATACTGTAGAAACAACATTAATAGTAACAATTAAATTAAAAAAAATATATAATTTTATAAACAAAAGTAATGTGTTAACAGTATCAAATGTATGTTACATTAGTCATTTTTGTGGTGTCACTTTTTGTCACATTTTTACATTGTTAGTTTTTATGAAAAGTAGCAATGTATTATAATTAGCTATAATTTTATTTGGATTACCGTAAAAAGTAGCAAAAAATTTGAAAAAGTAAACTGAAAATGCCATTTTTACTGTAAAAATTTCAAATGCAGTAATCATTAAGTACAATAAATTTAAATATTTAAATTTTGCTAACTAAATGGTCATAGGAGATATTTTAGACACAACATAAATAGTAACAATTTAATAAAAAAATACAATTTTATAAAGAGTAATTTAAAATAAGTAATGTGTTTTAAAATTTATGTTACATTAGTCATTTTTGTGGTGTCACTTTTTGTCAAATTGTTACATTGATAGTTTTATGAAAAGTAGCAATGTATTATAATTAGCTATAATTTTATTTGGATTACCGTAAAAAGTAGCAAAAAATTTGAAAAAGTAAACTGAAAATGCCATTTTTACTGTAAAAATTTTAGATGCAGCAATCATTAAATACAATAAATTGAAATATGTTTAATTTGTTAACTACCCTTAAATGGTCATCAGTAGTGATACTGTAGAAACAACATAAATAGTAACAATTAAATTAAAAAAAATATATAATTTTATAAACAAAAGTAATGTGTTAACAGTATCAAATTTATGTTACATTAGTCATTTTTGTGGTGTCACTTTTTGTCACATTTTTACATTGTTAGTTTTTATGAAAAGTAGCAATGTATTATAATTAGCTATTTTTATTTGGATTACCGAAAAAGTAGTAAAAAGTGAATTAAACTGAAAATTTGATGAAAAGTACGCAGTTAAAATACAGGCCATAAAACTACAAGTAAAAAAATCTATACGGACAATTCCTTCATATTAATACAATAATAATTCATATTAATTGTGCCCAAATTTTTTAAAAGCGTAACAGTGTAACATAATTAGCTACTTTTATTTATCGAAAAAAGTATTCAATATATAGTACAAAGTACAAATCCATTTTTAATGTAAAAAATTTTTTCACCCGAAATGAAAATTCTGTCATTACTTACTCACCCTCTTGTCACTTCAAACCCGTATGGCTTTCTTTTTTCTGTGGGAAACAAAAGGAGAAACTTTAATAATGTACTTGGTTTACCTTTTACATAAGATTACAATGAATGGAGCTTTCAAGCTTAAAAATGACCCGAAAGCACTATAAAAATATCATAAAAGGGGTCTATGACTTGTGTGCTATATAAAATTGATTTGTGTGAGAAACAGACCAAATGCATCGTGAAAATGTTAACTGGCTACAGTTTCAAATCCGTCACTAGGGGCTCTCCTGAGCTGTGACGTCAAAGACTGCAGACAGGAACAAATATTTCATTTTCAAAGGGAAAATATTTTGTATATATATTTTATATTAAATATTTTGTCAATTTTGTATATATATTCATTTGGTTGCTTGCAAAAGCCTTTATTTTTATCTGTTTAACTAAAATAGATAATAGACTAAAATTAACTTTATAAACTTTATTAACTTTATATAATTTTATAAAGAGTAGCCTATTTTAAAAGCAGTAATGTGTTAAAAAATGTTATGTTACTTTAGACATTTTTTGTCACATTTTTACATTGTTAGTATTTATGAAAATTAACAATGTATTATAATCATCGACTTTTATTTGAATTATCGAAAAAGTAGCAAAAAGTGGAAAAAGTAAACTGAAAATGCCATTTTTACTGTAAAAATTTCAAATGCAGTAATCATTAAGTACAATAAATTTAAATATTTAAATTTTGCTAACTAAATGGTCATAGGAGATATTTTAGACACAACATAAATAGTAACAATTTAATAAAAAAATACAATTTTATAAAGAGTAATTTAAAATAAGTAATGTGTTTTAAAATTTATGTTACATTAGTCATTTTTGTGGTGTCACTTTTTGTCAAATTGTTACATTGATAGTTTTATGAAAAGTAGCAATGTATTATAATTAGCTATAATTTTATTTGGATTACCGTAAAAAGTAGCAAAAAATTTGAAAAAGTAAACTGAAAATGCCATTTTTACTGTAAAAATTTTAGATGCAGCAATCATTAAATACAATAAATTGAAATATGTTTAATTTGTTAACTACCCTTAAATGGTCATCAGTAGTGATACTGTAGAAACAACATAAATAGTAACAATTAAATTAAAAAAAATATATAATTTTATAAACAAAAGTAATGTGTTAACAGTATCAAATTTATGTTACATTAGTCATTTTTGTGGTGTCACTTTTTGTCACATTTTTACATTGTTAGTTTTTATGAAAAGTAGCAATGTATTATAATTAGCTATTTTTATTTGGATTACCGAAAAAGTAGTAAAAAGTGAATTAAACTGAAAATTTGATGAAAAGTACGCAGTTAAAATACAGGCCATAAAACTACAAGTAAAAAAAATCTATACGGACAATTCCTTCATATTAATACAATAATAATTCATATTAATTGTGCCCAAATTTTTTAAAAGCGTAACAGTGTAACATAATTAGCTACTTTTATTTATCGAAAAAAGTATTCAATATATAGTACAAAGTACAAATCCATTTTTAATGTAAAAAATTTTAATGCAACAATCCCCAACACAGACTATGTTAAATTCTTAAATTCTGCTCTGTAAGTTGTTTCACTTCCTGTGTAATGTACAGAGTGGTTTCTTTGTGCACAAATCATTTTTCAGGCTCACGGCATTAGTAAGACTGTTAATGACTCTCTCTGCTCTCAGAGTTGGTGCCAAATCAGAAAGGAGGTTTCAGGCATGTGAGTCTGAGCCAAGAGTGCATGGCTAAATTTTCAATGAACGTATATGCCGTCACAAAATCAACTCTCTTCCATGCACTGAGTCTTAACAAGAGCACTAGGAAACTCTCCTGTTTGAGCAGCCGTGCTTTTAAACCTCTAGAGCAATTAGCTTGAATATTTGTTGAAAATAATAGGAAGAAGATCACCACATATTGTTTCTCTTTAATTGCGAACCAACACGTTTGGTTTCAAGGTTGGTTTTTCAATGCACACAGGAGAAAAATTAGGAAAACAAGCCCCAAGCTGTAGAATATAAAACAGGAGGGTGTATGTTAAACACAGAAAGCCTTTGTGCAATTTATGTAAAGAAAAATAAGTGTCTGCCTTCTCTTTGTGCTCAAGTGCATCTCCAGTGTGCCGCTCTGTATTAGATTAAAACCTCCATTTGATTCTCTAAGGCTAATAAAAGTAGATCCTTAAAAAGCTCTCTATTTTCTCTCGTTTACAACCTAAGTTAAGAGTTCATTAGTGTCACCTCAGTGGTTCATTCATTAATTTAGGACCTTGTCCTTTTCATGCCAGACCGGTTGGCAAAGGAACAAATAGCTTGTTACACTATTACTTTATTAGGACCATGTTCTGTTCGTTTTTTGGTCTTCTTTGATCTCTTTCTCCTCTATCAAAATCTCTTTCACTACATGTCCTGGGAATTCAGTGAACCATTCATAGCTCACAATAAGATACATCTCGCAATCAGTATCAAACAGTCTGATACAGCCTCTGAAAATCGATGGAACACAATCAGTGTAGCCCAAACCAAGAGCAGATGATTGCGCTCTACCAGCTCTTCCACTGATTGTAACGACACCAAATAAAAGAGTATCAAAATGTGGGTTTTTGTCGTTTACAAGACTTTTTTCCCACCAAGATCAAAAACTTTGATGGAGTGATATCACATCAGTCTGAGTGTCAATAAAATGAAATAACTGACAGTAATATAAAATATAAATAAGTATAACAGAATCTGATCTCTTGATGCAGCATGGCATTATCTTTCCATTAACACTGTATAAATTGCTCCAGTTTCCAAAAATATTCTTGAAGTTCATGGTCTACCAATACTTGTCATATAAGCTCATTAAATATGACGGCACGAGCCCGGTCTCATGAAAATGCATAAAAATAGTATGCCAAATAAAAACTAAAACTCGTGGTACTGATACGCAAAAATGGCTATGGAAGTTTGTTATAACTTGTAACTGCAACATTTGACCTAATAGTTCTTTCTGAGTTTTTATCTTGCAATTCTGTGAAAAAAGTCAGAATTGCAAGATGAAAAGACAAAGAATATCAGAATTCTAGGTTTATATCTCACAATTCTGACTTAATTCTGAGTTTATCTTTAGTTCTGAGAAAAAAGGCTGAAGTGTGAGATAAATAGTCACAAATTTTGTTTTAAATTAAATAAAATTTTAATTAAATAAATGTAATTTATTTTTTCATTCCTTGGCAGAATCAAGCTTCCATAAATGGCAAGTAACACACGGAATAAAACATGATATTTTGAAGTAGAAAAAACAGAAATATTTTCTCGTAATAATCCGACAACTTAAAAAAAAAAATCATTCTTTACAGTGAACTGATAATCCTGTTGTTTGTTTATGGTGGTACAGAATAGAAATCACAATGTTTGCACAAACTGCAACTAAAATTGCTATCAAATATTGAGATTTACAAACCCCAACCAAAGAGATTTGTGATCCGGACCATGCTATTTTCCACTCAGACTTTTCCATTGTACATTAACCATGGTGTATAACACAATTTATAATGACCAAAAAATAAATGATAAATTATAATCCCCTTCAAGCACATACACATATGAAACATTCTCCCACACGCAATCATAATCTGGTGCACTCAGTGAGTGCGAGTGTGCATGACCAATTTGGTGTGGTTTAGATAATCAAATGACCCATCACAGGTACTGATGTGAGAATTGGATGGTTTCTGGCTTTGTCACTTCCCCTGGTACAGGAAGCAGCTCCCTGCGGCCTTAATTATAGAGAAAGCTCACAACTCTAGTCTTTCACTGCCACACTGGCCCCTCTCTGTCTCTCTCTTCCACCCTCTCATCAGTTCAAACACCATCTCACCTTCTGCTCCAATTACCCTGGCCACTTTCTGCAGTGACACTGAGCTCAGAAATGGTGCTGTGGTCACTGTGCGGCTCTGGAGCTGAATCTTGACTAAGTCTTTATATCAGCCGGGTCCAATTCATCTCTTTTGTAATAATTCACAATATAATCTGATTTGTTAATATTAGTTAATGAGTAGATTTTTACAGCATATATTAATGTTTGTTAATGTAATTGTGGATATAGGCTATTGTTCACTGTTAGTTCATGTTAACTAATGTAAACAAAGTGTTGCCATTATATATTTTTTTCACAATAGTCTATTAATGGTGGAGAGCATCATTTCTGTGACAATAACTCCACCAAAACAGGGTTTCCAGGTCTGTGAAACAAAACCAGTCCAATTGCTCTTCACAACTAGTCCAAAACTAGTCCATTTGCATTTTTTCCCCTGCGGTTTTCCCCTCAGTTGGGGGTTTCCTCCGTCAAAATCAAATTACATGGGGAGATTATTTTATCCCGCGGACAACCCACAGCAACAGTATAAAAGTAGCCCAATTCCACACTAAAACATGGACTTGGCAACACTGCACCAAAATTACATGGAAAAAAAAAAGTCAAACAGGTTACCTGAACACTCCCCCTCTGTATGTCATTGGACAAACAAACAGATAGTCCCGCCTCCAAACTAACACTATTGGTTGAGTCACTGTTGCTGGTCGAGATAAAATAATCAATGTTTAAATATAGCAAAGCCGTACTTATTGCTGTCTCTGCATATTATGCATAGAAGGGATTTTAACTTTACAATATTATTAATGCAATTAATAAATAACATTAAATTACAGTAAAAATATACAGTTTAAGCCTCAGGAAATGTTCTAATAATGCAAAAATGGCCAGAAACAACATGAGTCATCTATCTCTCACGAAGCTTCTTATGGCAGTGTTTTAGAGTTACTCAAAGATATAATTCAATTTTATATATGATTTCAAATATCAATTTGACAATGGCTCTGGCCTCTAACCATGATATGATAATCTGTTTGACAGTCAATCCTTAAAGAGAGCCACAATATGTATATTAACTGCAGGGGGATGGATGACTTACCCATGCTGCACATACAGAAGAGTCATATAGCTCTCTGCATGATATCAACTATTCATTAACAACACAGTTTTCATATACTGCATGAATGGTTCATTTATATTCTTTTCCTCCATTTCATATTAGTTAAAAATAAACTCTGTACTTGACGGTATGTCTCTGTGGTCTTTTTCTTGTCATGTAATAAAGTAATTTCAACTCAAATCAATATTTCACGTCCAGTTCGTTCTTTAAGTAATCGTGCAAGTAGGCTAATGTACATTCAGATGGTCATTATCACAAAATAAATCCTTTCAAAGTGGTACAGGACCTGATCATCCTGTCTGGTTTTATTTTGTGATAATGACCGGCTGAATGTACATTAGCCCACTTGCACGATTACTTTTCTCTAGAGTCTGAATGTGACACAGTTTCTTGATTCATATAATTTTGAGTAGGCCAGGCTACAGGTTGTTATTCTCATGCAGACTGAATTTCAATGAAAGAGATTTTAGGGACGCAGCGGGAGATTGTTAAAGAAGTAACAAAGAACAACAGTTTTTTCTTATTCAAAACACTGGGAAGGAAAGAGAAGACGAAAATGGAAACAATATCAATAAAATGTTGGATTAAAATGACCAATAGCGCTTTTATTAAAGACTGAAAGATTTGGTTGTTCTGCTAACGTTTTTGATCCTCACAGCAGGGGAGATAAAACAAATGAATCACATTAGCAGATGTAGCAACCCAAGCAGAACCCTGATATTTCATAGCAAATTACTCAGACTGACTCTCATTAATAGATGGAAAGAATTTTTGACATTTGTGACACCATGTGTTCTTTTAAAGACTCAATGGCTTGCCGTAGAAAATGTTAAAGCATGAAATTAATGAAAATTATGTGTGAGGCCAGATCAGATATATGTTGTTTCTTAAGTTTCACTCTCAAAGTGTTGAATAGAAGAAGCCCTAGATGGATGGATGGATGGACGGACGGATGGACAGACAGACAGATAGATACATAGACAGACAGACAGACAGATACACAGACAGGCAGGCAGGCAGACAGACAGACTGATACATAGACAGACAGGCAGACAGATACATAGACAGACAGGCAGACAGACAGACAGACAGACAGACAGACTGAAACATAGACAGACAGACAGACAGACAGATACATAGACAGACAGGCAGACATACAGACAGACAGACAGACTGATACATAGACAGACAGACAGACAGATACATAAACAGACAGGCAGACAGGCAGACAGACAGACAGACTGATACATAGACGGACAGACAGACAGATACATAGACAGACAGACAGACAGACAGACAGACAGACAGATAGACAGATAGATAGATAGATAGATAGATAGATAGATAGATAGATAGATAGATAGATAGATAGATAGATAGATAGATAGATAGATAGATAGATAGATAGATAAATAAGACAGCAATGACACATATCAGTATCATATCATATCAGTATATGAAACAAGTTACATTTTACTGTTTCCCTAATATTTCATGTGTTGTGGCTTTGATTGTATTCATTCTGTCTGTATTTCATTCATAAATAGATTTGTCAATAAAAAGATGGAACAAAGTTTCTCCATCATTTACTAATAAATGAATGCCTTACTATATGAGTACTGAACCAGATAAATCATTTGTAGTTTATAAATAAATAAACTTGTACACAATCAAAAGTTTACACTTTACATGATGCCAATATGTTAAAATTGTAATTTTCAGTCAAACATACAAAAATACATATGTGTATGCTTCACATACAACTACCTAGTACAAATCCAAACGAGATCGCACTGGATGACAGGACCATTAACTCGTCAGCAGCTCTGTGTGTTGTAGGAGACTATGGGGATCTACTTGTATTGCCTTGAGCTTGTTCTGCAGTTGGTGAGGTAGAAAGGTGTTGAAGGCTCTACAGAAGTCAAAGATCAGTCCTGACAGTAGTGCCAGACATAGCCAGGTGGAAGCAGCACCTGTTGAGAAAGCAGATGAGAGCATCATCCACACCTGTGTGCCTGCAGTGGGACCGGGTCAGAGCTGTTTAAGGACCAACCTCTCAAAGGTCCTCCTGATGCGTGAAGTGAGACGAACTGATCTGAAATCCTCGCAGGTGCCGGGGAGCCCTGGAAATGGAAATGAAACAGTGCTCTCCAGAGTTGGGGCACCTTCATCAAACTCAACAAGAACAGCTGCACAAGAGAGTCACATCTGTTGAAGATATGATTCAGCTCATTTTCTCCTCCACACAAGTCTGGATTGATGTCATGGTAGCAGACGTGGGTACTATTCTCATCAGACGAGAGTGAAAGACAGGTGCTAATTGTTTGGTCACATTTGATTCTGTCTCAGTTAAGTGAGCGCTTAGAGGTATTCTTGGATCTTCTGAAAGCTTTGCAGTAATTTCACTTTGTGTCTGCTTTCAAATTAAGGCTGTGGAATTGCTATTTTCTACCCTTTTCTTACATTTATTTATTTTACTGTCAAGAGAAAAAAATGGTTTAAAAAGCCTCAAATAAGTTATCTTTTTGGTTAATTCAGTTGTGGACAGTTGTACAACATTCAAAACATTCATCCTAGCAACACAGAAATAAACAAATTACTGTAATATTAAAACTCAAGTCCTCTGAGACCATTTAAGGGAATAGTTCACCCAAATTTGACAAATTTGCTCATCCTCAGGCTATCCAAGATGAAGATGAGTTTCTTTCCTCATCAGAACAGATTTGGACAAATTTAGCATTATATCACTTGCTCACCAATGGATCCTATGCAGTGAATGGGTGCCGTCAGAATGAGTGTCCAAACAGCTGATAAAAGCATCACAATAATCCACAAGTAATCCACATGACTCCAGTCCATCAATTAATGGAGTGTGAAGTGAAAAGATGCTTATTTGTAATAAACAAATCCATCAAGGCGTTTTAACTTTAAACTGTCGCTTCTGTCCAAAATACCAGTCCATAATCCATAGACAACAATTACAATAATGTTTCCTTCACTGAAAAAGTCCATCACCTGTTGTCCTCTCACATCAAAATCCACCAAAATTTTGTGTTCAGAATTTTGGACTGTTCTTGCTTGCAAATCTGTGCATATTGCTCCTGATTCAAATGAGACAACTTTTACATTGGAGAAAGCAATATTATGGATAGAGGAATTTTTGAAGTTAAAAACGCTTTAATGATGGATTTGTTTCTTACAAATTCGGACTCTCATTCTGACGGCACCCATTCACTGCAGAGGATCCATTGGCGAGCAAGTTCCGATGAAGAAACAAACTCATCAACTCATCAGTCTGAGGGTAAATAAATGTTCAACAAATTTCTATTTTTGGGTCACTTATTTCTTTAACTGCAATTGAACAAACAGTTAGATATCAAAATAACAGAACAACATTTCCTGTAGTTACTATTTCAATAGTGCATGCATGCTTAATGCAAATATTTTACCATGTCATGCATGATGTTTATGTAAAAACAAGAAAGAGAAAACCAATCACTCCACCGGAATCTGCAAAATTGCTGTTTTCTTTAGTAAAGCAACATAGACTGCAACACTTTTGTATTATAAGCATTTTTTGTACAAGATCCACTTTCCACTGTAATGATAATAACCATAAAAACTTTTCTAAATCCCAACATAGCAGAACATTAATCTACAACAAGCCCCCTGCTCAAAAAAACACATAAAATAACATTTAATTTCAATATTTAGGCCTACTCTCCCCATCCAGTCCTATCCAAGGCATGCTGGGAACAAAAAATCCCCCACTCACTTTCAGCAAATGCTACATTAACGCCCACATAAATTATTCATATAGTCCCAATGCAAATCGATTAAGTAAACTTCTGTTGGACAAATTTTAATGGCTGGCACAGAAATTTCAGTGAAATTAAATTGAAGAATCTTTATCATTAGCACACTTTAATTAAGTAAATTGAAAAAGGAGGGGGAAAACAGTTTTGAGTGTTTTTGAAAATCCAAATTAAGCTCCAAAGGAAACTAAAATTCACTACTTAAATTCACCTCCTCCACACTTCAGTGTTTGATAAACCAAAATTGCCACATCCTGCCACAACAAAAATGTGTGTGTGTGTGTGTGTGTGTGTTTGTGTATAGTCATGGGTGTCACAGATGTCTTGTTGGTGACGTCAAATTTGAATATAATACATATTTAATTTTGGGTAATACATGATCAGTGGATAAATGTATTGGAGTATCAGCTTGTTGTGTAATGTATTTGCTTTGTACATGAGAAGTTCAGGTTTATACCCACTGTAACATAAACCACAACTGAGCTGAACATGAGTGGATGTATATCAGGAGTTCGTTTGCATTTGGTTTGTAATTTCACTAGAACGGGTAGTGAGCTGTGGGGAAGCAAAAGGGAGGAGGAGAGCACGTCTAATAGCTGTGTGGGAGAGAATACTGCAACCGCAATGACAACTCAACAAAACATGAAATATAACAAACTGTAGCGCCGGATCGCCTCTCGTTAACACACTTTAACAAAATGACAACTCCTGCTCAAGAGTTAGAAACGCTTCCTCTATTAGATACATACCTATTGTGTGAGTTATTTCAAATGTAGACGTGTCCCTAAGGGATTGAGGTTTGGTTGTTCAGCATGGTCCAGTTTGCCCCTGCCGGTGGATGTCATGACTACACCATCTGCACAGTTAACAAAAAAACATTTAGCTAATTAAGGTATGAAAATGTTATTCTGATAATGTTCTTGTGAACATTACAGAAAACATAGGGAAAGGGTTTGCAAGATTAATGAACATTACTTTTGAATGGTCACTGAATGTTCTGAAACAAGTAGTAACGTTTAAAAACAGTAGAAGAATTTCCAACTAAAATGTTTCAGAGAAACAGGTTTTAGAAACAATGTAAGTAACATTTTTGTGCTAACATTTTGAGAATGTTATTAAAGATCACATAACTTTGAATGAACATTCTATTAACATGATTGAAAGAACATTTACATTGCAAATATTTCATTATATTAAGACTTTTTACCAGTGCATAATTCGTTTTTTGAGGGATCTTTAAACCATGTAATGGAATTTTTTTTTAACCCGTAGGCTGTTTTTAATTTCACATCTCAGGAAGGGTTTGCTAATGAAGTGATGTCATTATGTGACTAGTCACATGACATTTACAGCTCAAGTGACTGGTTTCAAAAAGTGGTCAAATGTGCACAGATATCATGCACAATTTGAGCAACTGCCACTCTTTGGTCTTTATAAATAATTATTATGATTAACATCAATCCTCATATATCTTAATTCCATAAAATGGCTACAACACACTTGTCCTGTATTTCTATTTGTCACGCTGCCCTCTTTAAGTCCAGTAACAAGCTGCTTTCCAGTTCACAAAGTCTTTTGCGTCTACGGGTGACAAACACATACAGTGAATTGCTTTCAGATTACATTATATTTCTGTTTATTAACTTTCTGAAGAGGTGTAATGAGGGAAGTAAGGGTAGATTCGGTTAGTGCACACGCGCTCTACTGCTTGGCTCGTTTTAGGGAGCGAGATAGAGAGAGACGGGAGAAAAGGAGGGAAAGAGAGAGTGAGCGAGCCATCTGGACATCGCCTGCCTCT
Organism: Sinocyclocheilus grahami; assembly: GCF_001515645.1. Taxonomy (NCBI): domain Eukaryota; kingdom Metazoa; phylum Chordata; class Actinopteri; order Cypriniformes; family Cyprinidae; genus Sinocyclocheilus; species Sinocyclocheilus grahami. The sequence goes on along the minus strand of NW_015505438.1, from coordinate 257,170 downwards.
GGGGACAGGGGGCACCATATTCGGTCTGGCTCTCTCTTCAAGGCACATTTCACAACATTTGCCAAGAGACCCGGATAACAGCAGCACTGCGACCGAGACCGCTGCTTATAATTCATCCAAGCTGTTGGTTTGCATCTCACAACATCTCTCAATGTTAAAGCTGTCAGTTTCAGCTCTCCTCCAGCCCTCTGGGTATTGATTAGGATCTGGCACACATAATGGTTACAGGGATTAAGGAGAAGATGCCCAGATATGATCTACTGCTCGCACCTCAAGCATGCATAGATGATCACATGATCTCAGAAGTGCCGTCACTGCATGCTGTTTATTTAAGCATGGAGATTTTTCCCTCGCAGGGATTACATCAGTGTAGATAATATACTCTAAAAGAGCTCAGTTGTTTAGCCACAATATCTTCAAATTATTTGCTCTCAGCAGACATTGTATACTATGAAAATGGCCTTTCTGCTTATCTGAGGGATTTAGCATATAAAATATAGAGCATTGTAATGCTTAATTTGGATTTCGTAATCTGAAAATTATGCTCTTGATAATAAGAAACCGACTTTTAGACTTTTTTTTATTAGACTTATTTTATTAAAATACTTTCTTATATCCCAGGTCAATGTACACTGAGTACTATATAAGTAAGTTATTCATAGATTGATTTCTTGAAGTAGTTTCCTACAAAATCACCCAGAATTCCCTAGTAACCACAAAACGACATGACAGCCGTATCTCAGCACCAGAATGAAACAAACACCAGCAACCATGTTTAACACCATAGCAACACACCATAGATGCTTCAGGAACAATGTATAAATACAATTTTTAGAATGTTATTAAAGACCACACAACTTCGAATGAACATTCTACAGACGTTGTTTGTAGAAAACACGCTGAATGTCTTTGCAGAAACAAGATTGTGTTGTTGCAAGGTACAAGTCAAGTGGAAAAAGACAATATACTGCTGGTTTACGTACCTGAGTTTTTAGGCCGGCTGAGCACAGAATAAAGCCACATATTCTAGCTTTCTACATTTCTGTCTGACGTGTTTATGTTTTACGTGGCTTGAGAATGTGAAAAAGCCATAAGAATTTTCCAATCTGACTAA
>NW_015505438.1:253624-253941 GCF_001515645.1 Sinocyclocheilus grahami | reverse complement strand
TATGAAATGTGCTATACAAATAAACTTGCCTTGCCTTGCCTTGGAGTAATGATGCTGAAAATTTAGCTTTGCCGTCACAGGAATAAATTGCATTTTAAAGTATATTCATATAGAAAAGTTATTTTAAATATATAAAATAAATACTTTTGGCTTTTGACTTTTGATTATAGTAAAGGTTCTGAACTTAATGAGGGTGGTCAGATACCCCAAAACCAGTTTTTGTTCCCAAAAAATTTAATTAAAGACAAATAAAAATATCATTTAAAAAGATAAAAATTGTAATATATATATATATATATATATATATATATATATAT
>NW_015505438.1:248907-249839 GCF_001515645.1 Sinocyclocheilus grahami | reverse complement strand
CACACACACACACACACACACACACACACACACACACAAACACTTGGTTTTACAGTAACAGCTTGCTGCAAAAGCAAACTTGGCTGCAGTTGCAGACAATTGGCGGTGGAAAGTTATGCAAATCCATCTCGTTTTGGCCAATTGCAGGTTCCTATGGCTATTATAACTGCTAATGCGTGCACACCTGTGCCTATCTTGAGTAAATAAGTGCAGAGCTGGGAGTGGCATTATGGTTGACGGAGGAATTTGCCGTGCACCACTGAACCACAGCTGCTGCCCTCCTCCACATGTGTTTACACTGCCTCAGTTTGATTAACAACTAGTGATCCAGAACGCCTTATGTCTGGCTCTGAGAAGTTACTTTCATTCTTAGTTTACTCAGCGGTGAAGACTAAACAAACCAAGGAGGTTACATTTGGGCAAGAAAACAGCACTTGCAGTTGTAGTCTGCATTCTGGAGCTGTTGACCGTCAAGTGTTCCAAGCTAACAAAAATGTTCTAAGAAAGTTTAGCTAATGCTGCAATTGAAGGCTGGAATACACTACATGACTTTTAAAATCTGAACATATTTTAAAATGCTTGGCATTATGCGCTTACCGACTTTGTCACAGAGGAAAAACTGGCCATCATACACTAAATGACTCTAGATCACACACTTTAAAGTCAGACTTTAAAGTCGTTCAAATCACAACAAACTCATGCAGAAACTTGCACCTTATTGCCAGGAAATGCATGACAAATAAAATCAATATTTGTTCTAAATCTAAATATGTTTGATATTTTCCAACTGTATGGATTCTTAGTCTAAAAAATCTGTCTGTGACCAATATACACTATGCAATTTTTTATGAAACCTGTCAGCTCAAATCTGCAGACTTGCAATGACTTTTGATAACTAGCATCAACTTCTGTAAATCAGACTGTAAATCAGG
>NW_015505438.1:210443-248897 GCF_001515645.1 Sinocyclocheilus grahami | reverse complement strand
CTGGGCAACAGTCCAGTTCTTCTTCTCCTTAGCCCAGGTAAGGTGAAAAATGAACTTTTCCACGACATTCTAATTTATTGAGATGCACCTGTATGTTAAACTGCTTTAAATTACTTTTTCCCATCAATCTACACTCCATGCAACATAACGGTAAAGCAAAAAAACTGTTTTTTAACATCTTTGCAAATGTATTAAAAATACAAATCTTATATGATTCCATTGCATAAGTATTCATACCCTTATCTGAGACAGTTGAAATTTAGCTCAGGAGCATTCATATTACTTGTAGATGTTACTACACTTAGAGTGAAGTTAACCTGTGGCAAATTCAATTGAATGGATATGATTTGGAAAGGCACACACATCTTAATTAAAGGTCTAACAGCTGATAATGCATATCAGAGCAAAAACCAAGCCCTGAGGTCAAAAGAACTGCCTGTAGAGCTCAGAAACAGGTTTGCGTCAAGCCACACATCGGGGGAAGAGTTCAGAAAAAAATCTGCTTCATTAAAGGGTCATAGAAGCATGTAATCTCAAACAACCAGGACTCTTCCTAGAGCTGAGCAATTGATGGAGAAGGGCTTTGGTTATAGTGGTGAACAAGAAGCTGATGGTCATTCTAGTTGAGCTCCATGATAATATGTGGCGATGGGAAAAACCTACAGAAGGACAAACATCACTGCAACACTCCACCGATCTGGGCTTTATGGCGGTATGGTCAAACTCAATCCTCTACTCAGTGTAGACACATGAAAACACACTTTGAATTTGAAAAAAGGACCTAAAGGACACTCAGACTGTGAGAAACTGTATTATCTGGTTCGATGAACCTCAATTCCAAGCATCATGTTTGAAGGAAACCAGGCACTGCTCATCACCTGCAGAGTACCATCCCAAAAGTAAAGTGTGCTGGTAGCATGCTGTGGGGCTGTTTTTTATTGAGATAGACTTAATGAAAACCCAGTCCAGAGCATTCAGAACCTATTATAAAGTACAAATCAATCTCTATGCAAGTACACAGAGACCTTTAACAAGTTTTTTTTTTTTGCATTGTTTAGTTCCAAAATTCGTCAGATCACAAAGCAAGTAAACCATATTAAACAGTTTTAGAAGTACCTAGCAAATAAGCAAGTTAGTTAATGTCAGTATGAATACCAACTTGTCTAAATAACATTCAGGTTAATGGCACAGGCATCTGAAGGGAACTTTATCGCCCCCTTGAGTACTGAAGTTTGCTGCGTCTGCCTTCACATACCAGCGTAATGCAAAACTCTCAGTTACGCCAGGTGTGCCATCAACTCCCAAATCACACAGAACCTTTCCATCTTTATGACTGTCCTCAAACATAAGGCCTTTTTGCTCCGCTCACATAATTAAGATGAGATTTATCTCTGTAGCAACACCACTTTCTAAATGAGTTTCTGACATTTTCCTGACATTTTGCTTCCTCAAGCGGCCCAAACACAAAATCCCCACCCTGCAAAACACAGCTGTGCCAATTCCCCTCGCTGCGGCAGTGCAACGGAGAGACGTAAGTCCCTGTCTGTACAGTAGAGGGTGCAGCTCAAACAAACCTTTTAGCTGTGCTGCCATTCTGGATTGCAATTTTTTTTTAAATTTTTTGGCTTATTAGCATGGTTGGATTGGATCATGAAAGGTCAGCAGCAAAGATATTTCAAACTTTTTTTCATTTTGAAGAAAACTGAATCTGTTTTTGTGCAAATGAGATGAGTAAATGCATGTTCACATTTAGTCTAGAGCTACAGTAAAAACATGGGGACAAGAGAGCTGTCAGTCAATAAATGTAACTGGCATTACTTATTTGAAAAAGTAACTCAAATGAGGTACTTTACTAATTACTTGAAAAAAGTAATCTGATTACACAGCTCCCGTTACTTCTAATGCGCCACCCCTAGCACTCACTGAAACAAATGATACTAAATTTTTTTAAGGTAAGTGGTTGCAAAAAATTTATTTTAGCTACATTTAAATAAAAAAGAAATTGAAAGTTAGTCAACTAAATTAGCTTATTTAAATGTAGCTAAATAAATCGATTGCTACCACTTACCTTAAAATTAAAATTCAATTAATCATTTTTTTTCAGTGCTGTTCATAACTTTGAGAGAACCTAACTGCAATGTTAGCCAATGTTCTGCTCGGATGTTGTGGCTGTATGTTGTATAACACAGATTTTATACATTTACTTGGTGGAGGGTATTTTTATTACTTCTGCTTTGTTTCCATGGCAAAGTCATGTCCACTCAGGCCCTGGGGCTGAAATATATGTCAGAATACATATAGAATCTAATCAGGTGGCCATGACCTTCTGAAATAAGAACGCACAAGTACATAAACTATGACTTATTTGGTCCATAATTTAGCTGATGTCCGTCTCTTTGGCTCTCTCTGCTGTAATGGGAGGTGAAGTGTTAGATTCGCATTTGATGATGTATGTAAACTGTATGTGTGTGTGTGCGCCCTGCAGCCAGCTGCCCGATCTGCTGTGTACAAACGCACAGATATTTCACACAGCATGCCGTAATGAATCGATGCAACTCTGTGATTTTTTTTCTGCAAAGCCTGCTTTTTTTGCTGTCTTGTTTATGCCTGCCTGATTTTAATCACACGTCTTGTTTCATATTCACTCTCATTGGAGGCTGTTTTGCAAAGCGTTTTTACACTTTGATCCTACCCTAGCCGATGTTCCCTCCTGAATAACAATGAAGATGTATCTATTAACGAATTAAAGATTTCTTGTCAGGGATATTTGTATTTTTTAAAAAGTAAATAAAAATCTCTTTACACACAGTGTCTGCTTACTGTCTTTTATTCAATTTACCCAGTCAAACATGACAAACGTCTTTTCGATTATTGTGACAAATTATTATCAAAACAGAAGTCTCATTTTATCTCGGCCTCTGTGGCTGCGGCAGGATTGACATCAAAACGAAAAACAGGAGAAAAAGAGAAAAATAATCGAGCCGCGAAGTGCGATCCAATTTGGCATACAGCACAAAGATGGCCGGGTGCCCTGGAGAAGACAAATAATATTAAACACAGCATCAGTATTTCCAGGAAAATGCATTTTGAGAGATGTCCTGAGGCAATGCAGCCCTGTTATTGTACTAAAGTGAAGTTAGGATGCCAAAAAGTATGCTGGCTGTTTTGCAAGGGTAAACTATAAGGCAGGAAAAGAACACTTACTTCTCACGGACTCATTCTAATATCACTGAGGACTTCAAATGTTCCTGGTCTTATTGTGTATAATTAATCAGTGCACATTATACAAAAGATAAATATATTTGTTTACACAATCATAATGTAATCATTTGCACATTTTTTGGCATTTCATATAGGCCAAGCAAGTAGATATTTCATCTTCGTTTCAGATAAAAGCATCTGCCAAAAATATATTTGTAAATGTTTTAAATAATTTACACAGTTGATTAATGTAATAATGATTGCATTTACACAAACTGACATTACATTCAAATTGTTAACACAGATTTTATACATTTACTTGGTGGAGGGTATTTTTATTACCTCTGCTTTGTTTCCATGGCAAAGTCATGTCCACTCAGGCCCTGGGGCTGAAATATATGTCAGAATACATATAGAATCTAATCAGGTGGCCATGACCTTCTGAAATAAGAACGCACAAGTACATAAACTATGACTTATTTGGTCCATAATTTAGCTTAGTCCGTCTCTTTGTCTCCCTCTGCTGTGCATCATTTCAGTATCATGTGTGTAACCGTGATGGTGTTTAGTGCTTGTGTGAATGACACTGTGCACATTCTACAGGTGCATCTATGGGGTATTGTCAAGAGGAAGATTAGAGACACCAGACCTAACAATGCAGATGACCTGAAGGCCGCTATCAAAGCAACCTGGGCTTCCATTACACCTGAGCAGTGCCACAGGCTGATTGCCTCCATGCCACGCCGCACTGATGCAGTAATTCATGCAAAAGGAGGCCCAACCAAGTATTGAGTACATGTACAGTAAATGAACATACTTTCCAGAAGGCCAACAATTGGCCAAAAAATGTTTTTTTTTTATTGGTCTTATGAAGTATTCTAATTTGTTGAGACAGTGAATTGGTGGTTTTTTTTTGTTAAATGAGAGCCAAAATCATCACAATTAAAAGAACCAAAGACTTAAACTACTTCAGTCTGTGTGCATTGAATTGATTTAATACACGAGTTTCACAATTTGAGTTGAATTACTGAAATAAATGAACTTTTCCACGACATTCTAATTTATTGAGATGCACCTGTACTTAAAATAGAAGAAACTTTGTACGTGTTTGCTGTTTAATAATATAAGTTTAATGCTGTTAAGATGCTGTTTGATCTAAAGCAATAATAAATAATAGGTCATGCCAATAATAGCAAATAATGGCAGATCTGAAAAAGAAGTGTGACCACTGGGACAATTGAGATGGTGTGGAAGGTAAACTTGACCTTCATCCTCCAAATCTAGACAAAAAGTCCCACACAAATCCACTGCAAACTTACATCCAGGTCAATAAATAACCAAAAAATAAGATGAAGTCTCATCCTACATTTGCTTCTCATAGAATATTCTGTTTCACTTGGAAACGCATAGAAGTAAAATGAGTTTTGAATGCCATTTCATATACTTTAATTCAGGTTTGTGCTTGTTTACTGCTGTGCTTTCTGAAATATGACTTGATATGCATCACAGGCCTACCTCCTCATTCAGAAAAAGCATGTTTACACAAATACAGAGAAAAAACAAAATTGATTTTCATATGCTACTAATTGCAGCTAAAAAATGTATATTTAAAATTTCATGAAGGCGTCAGAAAATGACTACACACATATGTAGGAAGTGTCCTGAGGGCCTGGCTGTAGGCGGGTGTCGGGTCTCATTCTCTGCTCCAGTATATGAGCATCTCTATGAGAGTGTGTTTTCTGCGTGAATGCTCAGAGTGAGGTGGGTGAGGAGCAGATTTCTAACACTCACATGCTTATGGGCTGTAATTTTTATGGGGTTCCTTCCTCTTTATAGGTCTCTTTCTTCATCCAAATAAACAACCAGGAGCTGTGGTTTTCTCTGAGGAGAGAATTCACTAACATTCACTAAAAATGAACTACACCTACTTTTAGCATTGTTCATTGGCAAACATTGTTTGCAAGGTTTTAGCACCCAATTCAAAGAAATTATGCAAACCTGTTGCTGGATTCACAAACATTCTTATAAATAAACTATTGTATTCATCTTTTTTTTTTAGCTAAACCAAAAAAAAGTTAATAATATTTTGTATTTCTAAGAAGATTTCTTATCTTGTTTTTCAAAAGATGAATTCAAATTCTTGAAGAAAATAAGAGATGCCGAAAGGGTTATTATAATTCATTAAAACTAAAACTTAAAAAATGAAAATTTTAAATGAAAATGGAAAACAAAAAATAAAACTGATAGAAAATATTAATACAAATCTGGATGTTTAATATATTTTTCATTTATTTTCAAACATTAGGGATCACGACATTACAAAACTAGTCATATATAAAACATTTTATTCCATTTTATTACTATTCGATGTTTTTGCACACTTGTAGGCGTAGGGTTATCAACAGGAACTCAACCTATAAACCTATATGCTTCTAAGAACTTTTTTTTTGTTGCATTAATTGCAGTTAACATTCTTGAAAACTTTTAGAATTCCGCCCTTCAGCTGGAACGGGCAAGAAAGAAAGGCAACACTCATGATTGCCTGTTTTTCCACATGTGGTAATAATATGACATTAATCGCACCAAGCAAACAGCACTGAATTTGGTAAACAAGACGCAATCTATAATAAAACTAATTTACATAGGAGATGTGTTTGCACTACATGCCATGCATTTAGCAGCTAATATACTAGGCTAAACTAGATAGTGGGTGGTTTGCAAAGAAGACTCAGATTTCTGCACTGAAATATTGTGTTTAGTGATTGTTTATCAAATTCACTCCTGAGAGTTTAAAATTGTGGCAGTTAGTCTTTTAGACACCATCAACATATTCAGCCAGGACTCTTTTATAATATAATTCAGGTAATTTTTTGTGTTGCCAGATTCCAACCAACTTGAGCAGCCATTATATCTGGGCTTTTGAGAGCAATGCAAAGCAGAACACCACAGGGGCAAATGCATGCTGCACAGTCGGTGGTCAGTAATGCTGTACCTGGTTTCTCTAAAGGCTTTTTTCCTCCATTTCTGTCACCTTATGGAGTTTGGTTTCCTTGCCACTGTAGCCTTTGACTTGCTTATTTGGGGTCTAGTTAATAACAGCACTTAATATCAGCAATATTATTGACTGGACTGGACTGACACTATTGGATGAAAACGAAACTTGAACTAATTTAGCTGAAAAATGACACTATTGTCTTTGGTGGATCTGCTTTATAGCTGAATTAGCTGCCAAAAATAAATCTAAAAAAACAACAACAACAACATTGAACTGACTCGAGCTGAATAACTCCACATCTTCAGTTAAGCTGCTTAAAGCTAAATTGAAAATATTTCACAATTGCTGAACTTCACACAGTTATTGAACTGAACCGAATCAACACCGAAATGACTTGAGGTGAATAATATTGTCCTGTATAGCAGAATTTGAATATTTAAAGTTTGCATTTTTGATTCTGATAATACGGTTTAAAACTGTGAAGCTGCTTTAAAACAATCTCTCTTGTACAAAAATAGAAAAATAAAGGCTACTTGACTTAATATAATTCGGATATTTTGCATTTTTATTAAAGGAATAATATTAAAGGAATAGTTCACCTAAAATTAAAGTGATCTATTAATTTACTCACTCTCAGACCATCCAAGATAGGCGACTTTCTTTTCTTTCTTCAGCAGAACATTAAAGATGATTTTTAGCTGAATCCGTGGTTTTTGGCAGCTTCGGATATATTGAGTTCCTGTGAAGTGAAACAATCAGTCTGTGCAAGAAAAGGAACATTACTTACAGCATTATTATCTATAATCAATAGCCTCAAGCAAACCTGGAGTAAGCTTTGTCGCATGTTGATGTATGTGGGGGAAATTACATGTGAACTGAATCCATCGGAAAGACCTCAATTTATCATCAAGAGCAGCAGGTATTAATTTGAATCTCAAAATTGCACTTGCACTTCATGAATCACCAAGGACCATAGATTCAGCTAAAAACATCTTTAATGTTCTACTGAAGAAAGAAAGTTATCTACAGTACATCTTGGATGTCCTGAGGGTGAGTAAATGAACAGCAAATTTTCATTTTCATGCACTGCTATAAAAATGTAATTTTTGAGTGCTCAAAAAATGTTTGCATGGATTACAAAATCCTGTGCATGTAATTTTAATATCAGGATCTTAAAGACGACAAAACATGGTAATTATGCACTTGCATGCTTCATTCATTCTCACACTATCGGCTGTTTTATATCTTCTGGCCCAGACATCTTAGAGCATGATTCGTTGTAATTAAGTGTAACGATCTCTTAATCTGGGCATAAACCCCAATTACGCTTGTATTATATAAACTTAATGACAGATGCCTCAGGGTGGATAACTACCAGAAATGCCTTGGTAGAGTGAAGCAGCGCATCCTCAACTCTTTCAACATCAGCATCCCACAGAACACGCTCAAGTTCCGGTTGAGAATACATGAGAATTACATGCACTGCAGCCATATGTTGCCTTAAGTCATGAGAATGTGACAGGTGATGGCTTCCTTCATGGTTAGCACTGACGGATAGATCATACGGGTGTACTGGAGCTTGATACAGCAGGTCAACGGTAGAGATATTGCCATAATAACGCAACCTCTCAGGACCGTTCTGCACTCGTGATTTGATGTTATGGCCTTATTGATCCCATAACCGCAAGCACCATTCACGATGAGCAAATATGTACATAAATGTCACCTAGGAATCACAGGAATAGATGCCAATGTGCAAGTAAAATAAAGATCGTGGGCTTTCTGGCCATTAATGTGGTTGTTCCTATTGATAAATAATAAATCACAGGTACAGTGGAGGGAGAAGCCTTGAGGTCTTGCAGGATCTCACTGGGATGTCATTTGAAATGTAAAAGAATAATGCTGTCAGAGCAGTAAACATCAACCTGTAACAACAGCACTTCAGGGATAAAGTCATAGACAGCAATGCGGAGAAGCAGCGGAGTTGTGTGATTTTTGCCTGAAGCGAGGAACGTTTCATTGAAAATGGGACCGCCGGTGTCCTCTCTCGCTCCAGGATCACTCTGATACCACCATGTGTTAAACACATCGTTAATAGACTATTAAGATTCTGAAAGAAATTATGATTGTGAAATATTATTGCAAGAAAAATGAACAAAAACAAAATATTTAGTGAAAATTTATGAAGAGTCTATGTCTATTGAAGCCTGTTCTCGTTTCAGTGTAAAAAAATAAAGAAGGAACTAAAGTCATGAAAAATAAAAGTAGTGTTAATTCAATGAGAAATTAATTCACTATTAATGAATATATAGTTTGTATTTTGAGAATCGAAAATGTAAAACATTCTCAATTATGGCACAACATAATTATGAAGTATAAAATCAGAAATATGAGAAGTTCAAAACAAGGTCAACATTGTGAAATGTAAAGTCGTAATTATAAAAAATGAACTTGAAATATTTAAATTTTTCTTTATGCTGTGCTGTCAAAGGCAGCAGACAGAAAAATATAATAAATATTATTAGATAAATTATGATTATATTATTAATATTATAAAATAAGAAGTCCGTTTCACAAAAAAAAATATCTGGCATTGGTCAAATATAAACTATAATCAAATTAAATATTATTTAAAGGTTTAATATATCAGCTGCTTGCAAAAAAATTTATTTTTTACTCTGAACCAGAAACAAAATTAATTATTGACTATCCTTTGCTATGACATCAAAAGCAGCACACAGAAAAATATAATAAATAATATAATACATAATATTTCACAAGTCCATTTGACAAATAATATATGGCACTGGTAAAATATCTACTGTAATAAAAGTGCAATTTAAAGAAACACTGGTTACAATAAGATTCCATCTGTAACATTACACTCTAAAAAATGCTGGGTTAAATACAACCCAGTGCTTGGTAAAATAGGGACAAACCCAGCAATTGGGTTGTTTTGACCCAGTGGTTGGGTTACTACCCAGAAGGTTGGGTTAAACATTTAACCCACCCGCTGGGTCAAAACAGCCCAATAGCTGGGTTTGTCCCTATTTTACCCAGCGCTGGGTTATATTTAACCCAGCATTTTTTAGAGTGTAGTTAAACCAAGAAAAATACTTCTAAAGCATTTATTAGCTAATGTTGATTCCTACATTTACTAATACATATATTAGTGTTGTTTAATGGAACTGAGCTACCACTGAACAGCTGTATTTTATTAACCAAGGTTAACTAAGATTAATAAATACTGTAACAAATGTATTGCTTGTTAGTTGCTGTTAGTTAATGCATTAAACATAGTTAAGAAACGGAACCTTATTTTAAAGTCTTACCAAAATATTTACTATTTGAATGTTGCTTGAATTCTAAATGGCTGTCAATGAAGAAGATACCTTTTTGCACCAGAAGGTGTAGTTGCAATGTCTACCAACAGGGGCAAACTGGACCATGCTGACCAGCCAAACCTTGACTCCTTGGATTCTCTCACCAGAGTGTGGATCGAGCGAGGAGCAGGAAATGGAAAACCTGGAGTGGATCTGGGACAGGTTACAGACACTTTGAGCGAGGAGGGGAAATTACTGTCACTCTACTCCACATACACGGGTAGAGAGAGAATTCATGAGAGAAAGAAAGAGAGAGAGAGATAGTCCTGTTATTCCTAAATAACTATAAGCCATAACGAATGAACACTGAATCTCCTTGAGTTTCTCAGTAATTGGAAGCGAGCGATGTCGTGCTCTGCATATTTGCCAGAAGCATAACAGACTTTATTAGGAACCATAAAACACCATTAAAATTCACAACTCAGGGAGCCGGGCCTAGCCCATGAGACTGATGAATTACTACTGTTCACTGAAAGTGACCATATTCTTTCGCTCTTTTATCTTACGGGACTTCGCTGCTATATGCAACCAGTTACATCCATCATATGGATTCATCTTCTCCACTGGCCACAAGGAGAACCAATTTGACAATAGATCAGCGTATTTGTGAAAAGCAGACTGCCTCAGTATTAGAGGAAACAAAGAGCAAAACACACAAAAAAAATATCTTTCACATACTTGAAGTCAACATGAAACGGCATTTTTTTCTTTGCACTATAAGTTCTACCATGTATTTCCGTGATGTATCGTGACGTATTTCCAAATGAAACTGAATATTCCAAGGAAATAATGTCAATTTTAGCCATTGGAATTTAACTGGATGTTGCAGTCTATTTAGAAGGATTACTCAACACCTGAAACACCACCACCATCTTTTTTTTTTTTTTTTTTGGAGATTTAAGTGCCATTAACCAAAGATAAGACAAGATGCACAATAAGAATGATTACCAAGTCGATTAATTTAGACTTTCTGATGATATGAATCAGCATTTACAAAGTATTTAACTTAATTTTTATGCATTTCTGAGATAAACAGAATATTGGGTAAGAAAAAAATATATGATAGGATTATTCATCCTATTGGAATCTGATTGGATAATGCAAAAATATGATTTTATTGACTAATATTAATTTTCTTCAACAACAAAAGTGTTTTTAAGAATTATGTTTTAATAAAGAAATATAAAAACAAAGATTTTTAGATTTAAACTACCGTTTAAAAGTTTGGGGGTCAGTGAGTGTTTCTTTTTTGATCTTTTACTTTAAATTTGCAAGGATGCACTAAATTGATCAAAAGTGACAGTAAAGACTTTTATATTGTTATCTAAATGCTAATTTATTTTGAACTTTTTACTTGAAGTACTAAAATCCCCACAACCAAAAAATAAAAAATAAAAATCTCGGTTTTCACAAAAATATCAAACAGCACAACTTTTCTTCCACACTGATAAAAAAAAAAAAAAAAAAAAAAAAAAAAAAAAAAAAAAAATTTGGAGCAGCAAATCATCATATTAAAATGATTTCCTAAGGCTCACGTTACACTTAAGACAGGAGTAATTATGCTGAAAATTCAGTTTTACCATCATAGGAATAAATTACGTTTTAAAATACATTCAAATACAAGTCATTTTAAATTGCAACAATATTTCAGTTTTTCTGTATTTTTGATCAAATAAATGCAGCCGTTGGTGAGCATGAGAGACTTCTTTCAAAAATACAAATAATACTAACCACAAATTTTGAACGGTATAGTGATTGCACCAATGAATCATTCACAAATAAAACAGGACCATTTATTACGAAACTAAATATGCATTATGATTTCACATTGACTTTAAGCAGCAAATCAGCACGGCCCCCAATATAGAGAGAGTCCCCAAAGCGTTGTGCACATTTACATGGACACACCTTTTTATTTCCTATCTAGGTCAACACAGTCAAATTGACTGTCAATTTACAGTCAAAATAAAGTATAGATAGAAATGATATATCCATTAGAGACAGACATTTAAAGCAGAGAGTGAAAGAGAGGAAGGGACAGATGACATCCACACATTGTTTGCTAATCTTTAAATCAGCCATGATTAGAGTTGAGGGCATCAGTGCATTGCCATTCTCAGACAGAGCTCAACAGCACACAATCCATATGGTCAAACCGCGAGAGGTCAAATCTACAGGACACATCAGTCATCTGCTGCTTCTCAATTCCAGAGGAAAACACGTCCTTTTACAGAGAGCCTGAGCTCTGCGGTACATTTATAGGTCTATGCACATCCTTGGCCTTTCATCGACGACATGTCCTTGCTCTGAAGACGCAGTTGGGGTCCTTCGAAATGGTTCTTACGCAACAGCCTCGCCGCTCTTCGCAAAGAACTTACGTAATCTTAGTCTGAAAGGTACACGAACAGTCTCCTCTGACGGTTTAACTGGATGGAAAGCGAGTGAAGTGTTCTCCTAGCTAATGCATTTTGAGATAAAAACTTAAACAGTTCAATTATGTCAAGGTTTGATTGAAAATGTTGCGTGTTCCCAGCTGTGAGACGATGACGGCCGCTGGGACTCGATGACCTGCATGTAACTGTAGAGACGCTTGACTGACTGCAAGCATGGCGCACGGATTCCATTTCCTGTTGGAGGGTGACGGGGAGAGGGGCAGCTGATATCTTTAGCGCCGAAATGAGAGGATGGACACAAATGTGTGGGGGCTGATTTTATAGGTCTATGCACATCCTTGGCCTTTCATCGACGACATGTCCTTGCTCTGAAGACGCAGTTGGGGTCCTTCGAAATGGTTCTTACGCAACAGCCTCGCCGCTCTTCGCGAAGAACTTACGTAATCTTAGTCTGAAAGGTACACGAACAGTCTCCTCTGACGGTTTAACTGGATGGAAAGTGAGTGAAGTGTTCTCCTAGCTAATGCATTTTGAGATAAAAACTTAAACAGTTCAATTATGTCAAGGTTTGATTGAAAATGTTGCGTGTTCCCAGCTGTGAGACGATGACGGCCGCTGGGACTCGATGACCTGCATGTAACTGTAGAGACGCTTGACTGACTGCAAGCATGGCGCACGGATTCCATTTCCTGTTGGAGGGTGACGGGGAGAGGGGCAGCTGATATCTTTAGCGCCGAAATGAGAGGATGGACACAAATGTGTGGGGGCTGATGGATGATTCCTGTTTGGCGTCGCTCCTGTGAATGTCAGCAAACCTGTGCACACACAAAGAGAAAACCATCGGCGGGGACATTAGGGAAATGCATTTTGTGGCTGATCAAAGGCAAGAAAAAACGACCTGCATTACCTTTCCCTGCCTCGCCTTTTCATGTTTGTTGATTTTGTGGCTCTTTTGTTTGTGTTTACTTAGCGAATGATGATTTTTATATGACAGCGTTCTGAAGAGCGGCTGCTTTGAAAGGCACATGCTTTTGAAAAATGTAAATGGCAGAGGGTGAATGCCTCTGTTCTTTCGCACGAAAGTCTTAGTGACATGATTATTTTGTTACACGCGGGCCTTTCGACGTGGTTGCGTTCGTCTTGCGGCACCATTAAGTTTTTAAAGGGAGAATTATGCCACCCGTTGTCTGTCTGAGTGTTAATTTGCATTTAGAGAAATAAAATGGAATATGTAAATGTACATCGCCTGTGCACTAATCAGCATTGTTTCCTCCGAGCTGGTGTCCTGCTAAGATATTCAGTTATTTTAAATACAATCATGCTTTAGTACAGTTCTCTGCTCTGTTTTAATCAAAGTGTATAATTAAGCTCTCTTTTGTGCTTTGTTGCTGTAGTAGTTGTGATATTCTGCATAGAAAATCTCACACTCTCACTGTTCAGGGTTCGAACACTTTTTGACCAGCGAGTTGATTGACAATGATTCGCTGAAGAATCTGTGAACGGTTAAGCCAGTTCATAGAAAATACTTAATAAACAAAAATTACAAACACTGTAAAAAAAGAAAAATTCCACGTATTGCAATTAAAACGTTCAGTTGCTGCCTTAATATTTTAAGCATGGCTGCACAAGTCATTTCAACTTAAATGATATTAAACTGACTTTAAAAAAGTTGAATATCACATAACTTCATAAATTAAGTTAAATTTGTTAAATTAATTGGATGAGTTAAAGTAATGGCTGCCAAGTTATTTTTAAAGTGAACTTGAGTCTGAGATTTAGACTCGAGTCCCAATTAAATTAGTTTTAAGAAATTTGAGTCTTAAAACAACAAAAGTCTACTTCTTCAAGTAGAAATATTTTTCTATGCTTACATACAAGTTTCTGGTTGAATAAAAGTGTCTTTAATCTCTTTCCTGTCAGAATGTGTGGATATTTGCCTCTTTAAGGTTTAAAGACCCTGATATTCAGAAAAAGTTTGGCTCTCGATAAGCATACAGCCCTCTGTGACAATTTTTCCACAGAAAGATTCTAGAAATGCACAATCATTTAATGATGGTATACAGAAGTATAGAGGCATAAAAGGATATGGTTTAGAGCAAAAGAAAAACCTGGCTACCATAGTTACCTATTCATTTACGGTGGGTAAAACACTGAAAAATATCCTAATGAGCAGGCATTTACAACTGAAAAAAGTTCTAAAAGTTCAGAAAAGTTAGGTGAACAATCCCACCCTTGGCAACTTATATAATACATAATGAAAATATACTCTTACTGTAAGTGCACAGTATGAAGGATCTTTTGATTGAAGTAGAACATCATATATTTTCTTTTAGACAAGTTTGACTTAATAAACAAATTCTAGAAAATGAATTAGATTCTGCATCAGCAATTTGTGTGATCACTATAGTTCACAAGCAATTTTTACAGTACACATCATTAATACTGAAGACACTTTTATGCATTTAGCATAGTGGCTTACATTGAATTAATGCATTCCAGATACTGCATACATATAATCAATTCACACAATGTCGGGGAAAAGAACCCATGACCCTGGCATTGCAAGTGCCATGTTTTAGCTAAAGAAAAGTTTATAGAAGAGCATAAAAAATTAATTCACTCTAAAGTCTTTTTTTTTTTTTTTTTTTTTTTTACATTTTTCATGATTTTACTATCTACAGAAAACATAAAAGTTAAAATCTCCAAACATTTTCTGAAACTGGGCTGTGATACTTTTTTGAACAGTTAAAGTACTATTTTTTTAAGACAGTTAAACATCATTATATAGGATAAATCTCTTTTCCAAAAATAATTTTCATAAAGGGAACAGGCTTTTAGTGTTTAGCGTGTCAACTGCGTATTCATCTCCACTAAGCTAAGTATTCAGTCAATTATCAAAACACAGTAACATCAGCCATAATTAAATAGGTGAATTGAAAACATTATGCAATTATCTGATTTTTTACAGCAGTAAATTAAATTAATTCCCTCTAAAGTGAATTTCTTTTTTTTTTTTTTTTTTTACATTTTTCATGATTTTACTATCTATAGAAAACATAAAAGTTAAAATCTCCAAACATTTTCTGAAACTGGGCTGTGATACTTTTTTGAACAGTTAAAGTACTATTTTTTTTAAGACAGTTAAACATCATTATATAGGATAAATCTCTTTTCCAAAAATAATTTTCATAAAGGGAACAGGCTTTTAGTGTTTAGCGTGTCAACTGCGTATTCATCTCCACTAAGCTAAGTATTCAGTCAATTATCAAAACACAGTAACATCAGCCATAATTAAATAGGTGAATTGAAAACATTATGCAATTATCTGATTTTTTACAGCAGTAAATTTGGAAACCCTTGAGTTAGAGAAAAAAGCTATTGGGATTTGTAAATCAGACATTCCCCCAAATTACTCAAATCAATTTTTAATGCACGTCAATGTAATCAGAACACAATTTCGTACATTCCAGTTCCTCTCCAAGTAAATATTTATGGCGATCCCTCTTTGCCGTTTCTCCATCTCTCCGTGATTGTCTACGATACACGCGGCGTTCTTTTGAGGGTAGAGGACGCAACATGCTGGAAATGTTGATAACACTGGCATGAACCAGAACCGCCATCCAGGATTTCATTTCCTAGAACCACCGCGGAGCCACAAAGCCTACAATGCTCCCCAGAAGTCTTACACAACAGCTTCCCTCTGAGATGTTCCTTAAGTGCTCACTCTGGACCCTTTTATAATGGAGCTTTTCAATAAAAAGTCTTCCCTCATGACTAGCTTTTTAATAAAGTGCTTTTCAAAGAAATAAAGGCATGTGCAATTCAAATATAGCTCTGACTGTTGGAATAACACTGACATGAAAAGGCATTGTTTCCCAAAGGACACTTTTTAATACAGGAAAAATGATGTTGGTGGCGGTTTTAGAACAATATTCAGCATATTATTTTGCCATGTAATGAAAAGACCGGAAAGCTATTGCTGAGAAACCGACAGGTGCTAATTGCCTCAAGGATTAACATACATTTATGCAAATTCCTGTACGCATATTATCCTTCTGCACTGCAAAACTACAGTCTTTCCCAAGCCATGTACACTCACTGGGAATCGCTAGAAGCATGACGGAAAGACAAACAACAGCTGGCATGTAAATATATCTTGTTAAATATAACCGTATCTCCTTCTTTGCTACCATCGCGCCATCTGCAATCACTACTGAGGCAGAACACGAGGGATTTTAGGTTTCAGCTCACGTCCCGCAACATCATCTTCTCCCTTCATCTCTCGATCCGCGGCAAAACCGGCGCCCCCAGCTGCCCTCTAATCCAGCTTTAGCCCTTCCACTGATCAGGTGCGTCACTCTTAACACAACTTCATCAGCACCGGCGGGGCACAACTGGCTGGATAAATGATAAGATTTCCACTCGATTTCTGCTCTGCCTTATTTCACCTCTGTACCTGTGCTCTGTATCTGTCATGTTGCTTTAAAGCCAACGCTGTGACAGCACTCTTGTCGGTCGCCGTGTTTTGCTACGGACCCACTCGCTGGACGATCACCGTCTTTGCATATTAGATTTAGAGACAATGATGGCTTACTTAGGAAAAGCAAACAGAGCAAGATAAGAGATAATCTTACTGAAGCACCACTCACCTCCTCACGGCAATCTGAATCCTTTAGGATGGCTCCTTGGGCAGAGGCTGTAAAAAAAGAAGAAGAAAGGAAATAGTGGTCAGATATTTCATTAGACCCGTGTTATATAACTAAATTCTACTAAATAACATGAAAAATACATCCCTTGACTTTACAGTCATGCAAAAGATTTCAAATGGTTGAGAAACACTATAAAAAACATCATTCTATAACCTAACCGTTTATTAAATAATTTGAAATAGATTCAACTATAACTACGTTTTGCACATTTTTTTGTCCATTTTTATTTGTCAATAACCTGAAACAAATGTTTTTTTTTCAAAATACAAAATAAGTATTGCAATGCAAAACACTAAACTAAAACTAAGAGACTGTGTGGAAAATGTTCCCAAGGTTAAAGTTCAGAGAAAAAGAGGCCGTTTAAATGTGCAAATTGTGATTTTCCACCATTTTTTAAAATAATGATTAATTGAAACATGTTGGTTCCTTTAATTGTTTATTATTTTTGTATTAATTTATTATGTTATTGAGACTGATCAGTGGTATGTGCTTTGAGATTATAGGCAAGGCAAATTTATATAGCACATTTCATACACTGGTAATTCAAAGTGTTTTGCAGGAAATTATTATTTTTTTAAATAGTAATCTTAAAAAGTTTCACAAGAAATACAAATATAAAAAAAACAATAAATGTTAGTAAACAATGGAAAGATAATAAATTAGTTAAAATGAAATAAGATTATACATTAAAATTAATTTGAGAAAAATAAAAGAATAAAACGAACAAATAAAAGGAAAAGAGGATAAAAACCCTTCCGTAAAATAAAACGCATATTATAAGACAATGAAAGTGTTTTTTGACCTTGCATGCATGTCAACCTGTTGTTGGCGACTCCCAAAACCAAAATATGAACCTTTCATAACACAAAATAGGGGTCCTTTAATAAATAAATCAACATAATTAATCAATTTTGCTGAAGTCTATGTTTGAGTATGACCCACAATAGACCATCCTAAATTAAATAAATGAATAAATAATAGTTCCTACTAAAAGATACAGTATGGTTAATAGTGTGTCTGTTTTAGTTAGTCACTGCCCAGCACTGCTTGTCCTCTGCTGTCTGGTTTATATTCTCAAAGCTCCTCAAATTAGCCAGCCCTGTATTCTGCAATTCACAGGGCTTTTTTTGAAGTCTTTACTCTCAGATCAAGTTGAAGAAACTTCCATAAAAGGAAAAGAGGATAAAAACCCTTCCGTAAAATAAAATAATAAAACTAAAAACGAGTAGTCCTTTATGCTTGGTATCAATCTCAACATGTTAAAGTGCCCTATTATGGATTTTTGAAAATTACCTTTCATGCAGTGTGTAACACAGCTCTAAGTGAATGAAAACATCCTGCAAAGTTTTAAATCTGAAAGTGCACTGTGTATAAAGTTATTGTCTCTCAAAAGAGAGAGTCGACTCTGAATCATTAAAATGAGTAGTTTTTAAAACAAATCCCAAGCCGTTTCATGTTGATGTCAACATGAAACATTAGCATATTGTCCGCACACTGCGCAGACCCGGGAAAACGTGAAAACTTGGTTCACCGTTGACCACCATCACTTGGTTGGTTAATCGTTGAGCGAGTCATTTTGGAGTCGTTGAGCAAGTAAGGTAAAAATAAATGCATATTATAAGACAATGAAAGTGTTTTTTGACCTTGCATGCATGTCAACCTGTTGTTGGCGACTCCCAAAACCAAAATATGAACCTTTCATAACACAAAATAGGGGTCCTTTAATAAATAAATCAACATAATTAATCAATTTTGCTGAAGTCTATGTTTGAGTATGACCCACAATAGACCATCCTAAATTAAATAAATGAATAAATAATAGTTCCTACTAAAAGATACAGTATGGTTAATAGTGTGTCTGTTTTAGTTAGTCACTGCCCAGCACTGCTTGTCCTCTGCTGTCTGGTTTATATTCTCAAAGATCCTCAAATTAGCCAGCCCTGTATTCTGCACTTCACAGGGCCTTTTTTGAAGTCTTTACTCTCAGATCAAGTTGAAGAAACTTCCAACTTTCCACGTGCTCATTCAATGTTTATAAAAACCTCTTAACCCCTCAAGACTTTGAGTCCTTCATTGGCAAGCTCGTGGTTCTTGGACCCGCTACACTCATTGGCATGCAGAAGGCTCTCTAAGCTGCTCGTTGGCACCCGTGCTGATTGGCTCGTCACTGTGTCATTCACAATGGTGCTGACAGTGCCCGTGATTCTATGGGTAGAGCTGCTTTCTCCAGTGCCCGCCTGCCCGTATGCCTCTCCGCCCTGGAAGTCTGGCGCTATCTGTGAAACCCTTCACGCAGTGCATCTGATCTGCTGCACCTCTCCTCAAACATGTCTTGTCATCTAAATGCTAAGCACTCATGCTGCATTGTTAAATGAAAACAACAAGAACAGCGAAAGCAAACAAGACAATCCTGCAACTAACTAGCTGCAAGCTTTTTGATTTGATTTTTTCCAATTTCTCTTTTTCAAGATCCTAGACACATTCTTCTCTCTCCTGGAGATGTGAGGGGAATTCTGAGAGCGTTATCACGTAAGCTCAGTGTGCGCTACTGTACTGTGGTTTTTGCCACAGTTTTGCAGTCTGAGACTAACTTTGGGAATTATCTTTGATTGGTTGCTGTGACATGATCGACAGCGGGTTAATTGCCTTGGCGATGAATCTCAGCCCCAGATGAAGTGTCTGAAAGTTTGAGCCACAGTCCTCCAGTGTTTGTTGAAGAACTAAAAAATGCAATTGGTAGAATTAGCCTGTCTGCATGATATGCAAGATAAATACTTTGTTCATTAAGATCCCTACAGGACATTACGATTGTGCTTTTTTAATGTATTATTTTTTAATGTATTTGTTTTTACAATAATACTTCCATAATTTATTGTTTTTTTATGCATTTGTCAGTTAATTTTGTTTATTGTTCTGCAACGGTTGTGTTTCCTCTTTATAATATTGTTCTGAAGCTCAAATAAATAATAAAACAAAAAGAAATTACCTTGGTTACTCCACAAAATCCCTTTTTTCGGCCAGCCACATTAGACTCCCAACAGTCCAATTTCATTTTTTTTCCATGCAGAACATTGCCAACAAATGCTAATTTGGCTCTATGGCTGATACAATAGAGCACAACAGTGCCTGTCCACTTTTTCAGCAGCCTAGGTTTAGGAACTATTCTTTCCCATTAATTTTTCCCTTTGGGTCTTCTTTTGAGAACTATAAGCCATGAACCAAACCAACCGGCTAGGAAGAGAATCACAACATTAGAAATTTTGGAAAACCTTTAGATTAGGGAACACATATTAACTAAGAGTTTTCCCTCAATAAACTCCTAATTTGCTGTGTGTTTATAGTAAGTACGGTAGTTGTTTGTGGTTTTTATCATTTTTTATCGTTAATGGATCTAGAATATGGTCATTATAGAATATAGCACTAATATGTGCTTTATAAATAATAAACAGCCAATATGCTAGTAATAAGGAACTAGTTAATAGTGAATAGTGTTCTCTAATCGACAGTGTTACCCAAATTTGAAACGAAAATATATTTGTAAATATTGTGAACTTAATTGTTTATTGAGGGGAAATAACTACAAAGCCATGCGACATTGCGAATGACAAACTAAAAACAGTGGAGAAATACAAAACTATTTATTTAAAGATGATGATAACAGAGCCCATATATGTTGAGTCTATTGCAAAATATGCATTCAAATATTAGATTTAGAGCGTAAGGAAAGTGACTCTATTGTAGTGTTCGAAATTGAATACTTCCCTACTATACTGTATATTATGCCAAAACAATAGTGTGTCTAAATACATAGTATTCATAAAATGGTGGGAGGTTCTTTTGGCTCAGCTTGCTGGTTGAGATTCTCTGATTGGTAGAGATTCTCTGCAGAATCATGGGTAATGTAGTTTTTCACTTGGAATTCTACACATTTATTTAAGAAAAATACATTGAATTAATGCAGGCTGTTGGTTTTAACAAAAGCAAATACCATCTACTGATAACCTTGTAACTCAAAGTAGGTCTGTCTTCAAAGGTTTATAAGTTATAGTTCACAATCAATTCCGCTACGGAGAAAAGCAATGGGATTTTTACTTATGAAACACAATTTTTGCACTTTTAAAAATTGAAACCTCTTGTCGATGCTGTCAGTCGTGACCAAAATCTGATCTCACTGGTGTCATATCATACTATCTAAACATGAATGCGACGATCATAAAGCACAGAAAACAAAATCACACCACGTTATGCATATTGGTGCAGGGATGGCTTGCTTCTAACAGAAAAATCGCTAAGAAAAGCAACCGCACAGGCCTGCTTCTTACGGCTGAGTTTCTCTAGTGCTTTATGCACAACTTGATATTGATTTGGTGACACCAACTCTAAGGAAAAACTGCTGAGGCAGCCATTGTAGGAGCCACTATTAACTGGTCATGCTAATTAATGGTCTAAAAAGGTGAATGCAGTCTCCTGTGGTAAAGTAGGAAGGAGGCAGAATGAGAGTGAGTGAGAGAGCGAGCGACAGGGACGTGGAGACATTTCTTGTGTCTGCAAACAATCGGCTGAAACAGCTCCTCTGTTAGCGCATTACCACAGGGGATTGTGTGCCGCCACAGTACTGTGAATGTCGTAGGGTATTAGTCTGCAAGAGGAAGATGAAGAGTATGTAAACTTGCCTCCTAGCAGAGAGGCCCAGATTACAAATGAGTACTTTGCTAATTGAGCGGATTAGCTATCATTAGCGCAAATGATGCTACTGCTCCAGGTGCTAGCATCGCAGGAGGTAAAAAGTGCTTAATGGAAACAATATTATTAACAGCAACACTATTTACTCTCTGAAAGAGTAAATACAGCTCTGTTATCTTTTACAAACTGCCCCAATCCCATCCTGGCAAAAAATACACTAGCGATGGAACTAGATGGAATGAAGGAAACGACAAGGCATGTTTCACACATTCTGTTGCACATCTTTCTTTCTGCCCCCATAATAAGAGTTTACAGCCAGTTTAAATTAATATTACATTTTTAATTTTATTGTTAAATTAATGCTTTTATTAAGCAAGGATGCATTACACTGATCAAAAGTGACAGTAAAGACATTTATAGTGATACAAAAGATTTTGATTTCAAATCAAATTGTTCTTTTGATTCATCGAAGAATCCTGAAAAAAGCATCTTTATTTCAACTAAAATATTACAGATTTTTTTCAATTGCTAACATCCTTTTGTCCAATCTCTAGTCACACTTTCAAAACTCTAAACACAATTAGCACAACATCCGTCTGTTGTGACCATACCATTAACATAATTCATGTTGTTTTCACACAATATGCAGTCAATTACCATGTTTCTAAAATGCTTACATCTTCTTTTCATACAAGCTTACCCAAAAACAAAATCATGGATGTTTTTAGTCTCATTTACAAAAGCTTAAACACAGCATGTCAGAAATGAAGACCTAATGTTCCAAACCTTAAATATAGCATAAAGCTTCTACTTCTGCAACAACAGCAGCTCAAAGGTATTGAAAAAATCTCTCTGTATAAAATATTGTAACGACTGATAAGAATTTTTAAGTAAAAGATCACTGAAATATTTAGAAATAGCTGATTCCAGGCTCAGTTGGAGGAGTAGTCCAGTGTTGAAGCTCTTTCCATTACATCAACAACATAGAGTAAAAAAAGACCTCTTTGAATTGGTTTTGTGGATGCAGAACAACACAGAATCAGAAAGAGAAAAAATAATGCCTGGGAGAGGAATAGTTGTAGGAGGTAGAGAAGTAGTTGGATCAGAAAAAAGGGAGAAGAGGTATGTGAGAGAAGTGAGAATGTGCGTTGGACTGTGCATTTTTATGTTTGTTTATTTGTTTGTTTTCCTCCACATGTGGAACAAGCTTATTTCTGCCATGGAATATAAAGGGTAAGGGTAATTGTGACTTTATCTCAGAATTCTGTCTTTTGTCTTGCTATTGTGAATTTACAGTGTCTCACAATTCTGATAAATTCTGAATTGCAAGACGTAAACTTGCAATTACAATAATAGAAGTCCGAATTATGAGATATAAAGGTCACAGTTACTGTTTTTACTGTTTTATTCTGTGACGGAAACAAGTTTGCATAGTAACCAGAGGCCATGTATGTTGGAATTTTTGTTGGTCTCTGGCATCAGCTACCATGGGGGGCACCATCCACATCCAACCCCCACCCACTGGAGAGCAATTTCAATAAAGGTTCCAGTTGAATTTCTGCATAGGGAACCCTATTTCTTTTTCTATTGTACATTCTATAAAGTAATGGCTCATTCAGTTTTAGATAGTATGTTGTCAAGAATGAACACATTCAACACTTACAAATGTAAAATGGGTTTCAGTTGAAGGTAAACTGAAGGCTAAATTACAAAAAAACTATGGATTTTTATATTGTCTATTATATGCAGGTAGAACTGAAACATGACAAGTAATGCAGTTTTTGTAAAGCCATCAACTGTTAGTATTTTGACAGTCACTGTGCTATGATTGACTATATTTTTCTGTTGGATAGAAACTAGTGCTAATGTTTTGACCGAATGACTCGATTTTGAATCAGGTTTGCTGTGTTTTGATAGAGTTAGTATATATAGAAAAAGGTATTCAGCATTTTGAAATGTAGAGTTTGTATTTATTTAACAAAATGCGGTTTTGGCCAGAAAATTAACTATTTGGCTAATTGTGTGATGTAGGTGTGTTGCTGTGTTGTTGGAATTTTTGTTGGTCTCTGGCATCAGCTACCATGGGGGGCACCATCCACATCCAACCCCCACCCACTGGAGAGCAATTTCAATAAAGGTTCCAGTTGAATTTCTGCATAGGGAACCCTATTTCTTTTTCTATTGTACATTCTATAAAGTAATGGCTCATTCAGTTTTAGATAGTATGTTGTCAAGAATGAACACATTCAACACTTACAAATGTAAAATGGGTTTCAGTTGAAGGTAAACTGAAGGCTAAATTACAAAAAAACTATGGATTTTTATATTGTCTATTATATGCAGGTAGAACTGAAACATGACAAGTAATGCAGTTTTTGTAAAGCCATCAACTGTTAGTATTTTGACAGTCACTGTGCTATGATTGACTATATTTTTCTGTTGGATAGAAACTAGTGCTAATGTTTTGACCGAATGACTCGATTTTGAATCAGGTTTGCTGTGTTTTGATAGAGTTAGTATATATAGAAAAAGGTATTCAGCATTTTGAAATGTAGAGTTTGTATTTATTTAACAAAATGCGGTTTTGGCCAGAAAATTAACTATTTGGCTAATTGTGTGATGTAGGTGTGTTGCTGTGTTACGAGTTTAGAAAAAGTACTTTAAGTATTGGTAAACGCTTGTTAGCAATTGAAAAAAACTGTTTTTAACAATGATAATGAGAAATGCATCTTGAGCAGCAAATCAGCATATTAGAATGATTTTCTAAAGGACCATGTGACACTGAAGAACAATGCTGAAAATTCAGCTTTGCATCACAGGAATAAATTTCATTGCAAAATATATGGTCACAGAAGAGGAGCAGCGCCAGATGTCGCCACGACTTCCCCTGAAGGAAAATGCGTTGGCCGGGAAACGAACCCGGGTCAACTGCTTGGAAGGCAGCTATGCTCACCACTATACCACCAACGCAGGTAACAATTGTTGTGGTTAGAAAAAATGCTGCATTACTCACATTTAATTGACGGACAGATTTGATCAGAACCTCACGAGCCTGTTTCAACATCTGCTTTCTGTTTCACTGGATATGCAAATAATCCGTGCATGTCAGTTTTCCTAAACAAAGTCACAGAAGAGGAGCAGCGCCAGATGTCCAATATCAAGTCACAAAGTTAGTCCGGTGCGTAGATCTTAATCAGAGGCCGTAAAAAAGAGCAACTTTTGCACTTTGCACTTTTTTACGGCCTCTGATTAAGCATTATAATAAAGATTTTTTGAGGAGGTTTTGCCCTGCATTTGACCGTGTGAGGATTGTTTTTTCTGCTGGCTTCATTACAAAATATATTAAAATAGAAAACAGTTCATTTAATTTGTAATAATATTTCACAATATTACTGTTTGCACTGTATTTGTACTGATCAAATAAAAGCAGCCTTAGTGAGCACAAGAGCCTTCTTTCAAAAACACTAAACAATTACAGACTTTTGAATGGCCCTGTATAGAAAACATATCGGCCTCTGATTAAGCATTATAATAAAGATTTTTTGAGGAGGTTTTGCCCTGCATTTGACCGTGTGAGGATTGTTTTTTCTGCTGGCTTCATTACAAAATATATTAAAATAGAAAACAGTTCATTTAATTTGTAATAATATTTCACAATATTACTGTTTGCACTGTATTTGTACTGATCAAATAAACGCAGCCTTAGTGAGCACAAGAGCCTTCTTTCAAAAACACTAAACAATTACAGACTTTTGAATGGCCCTGTATAGAAAACATATAAATTCATTACAAAATGTTAATCATACAATTACTTCTTATAGCAATAGTTCAACAGAAAGTGAAAATTCTGTAATCTTTCTATAATCGTTCTAAACCGGCATGACCTTCTTTCTTCTGAAGGACACAAAAGAAGAAATTAATTTTTGTTTCGACCCCATACAATGAACATCAACAGGGTCCTCACTGACTTTCACTGTATGGACAAAAACCCATACTTTTTCAATATTTCTTTCTACGGGTCATACAGGTCTGAAACAACATGTGTGTGAGTAAATAATGACATAATTTCCATTTTTGGTTGATCTAGTACTTTAAAAAATTTAAAAATATATAACATAACGATCAGATTAGTATTGCATAATGTAAAATGCTAATGTGGTGACACATAAGGCTCAATTAGTTAATTCATTAGGTATTATGAACTAATAATGAGCAATATTTTCATATATGCAATTTACTACGCGATAGCACAATGCTAGGCATTGCAATTAAATTTCTCTGCAGTTCTACTGTACATATGCTCCTCAGACACTTGATATGTGAGACAATCCTAAGGAAGGCATTTGGAAGAGTGCGGACGTTCAACCTCATGCCGTTTAGGCAACGGTTAGTGATTTTGTAACCGTGGGAGACGTGCATTAACACACTCACGTTAGTCTCCATTTTCACGGTAACAGCAGGCACGGCTACGAATTAAAAGCGATACGTGCCCTTTTGCGGGAGGCGGCGAGGGCCGTTTCTCCGACTGGCCTCGGCTGGATTTTGAATTTAAGGATTGATTAATCTCCTCCAGTGGCTGCGAGAGGAGCAATTAAGGCAATTATAAATCACTGGCAAACTGCAGGGACGAACCTGATGGGTAATATAGCGTATATTGATGGAGTAGCCTTTGAAAATGACTGCTAAACGCGAGTCAGCGAATAGTTAGGAGACATTTCTCAGGCTTTATCAAGCATCTCAATGAAATTAATTTCAAAAGAAGCTAGATGGTGCGATATGCGCTTTTCAAGCCGCCTGTGGGAGCCCAGGTCACAATGGAGTGAGAGTGTTTATCTGGCTTTCATGTGTTTTTTCTTTTGTTCTCTGCTCGATGCAGGGCTCCCATGACAAAGAGTGTTAATAGAATGAATAAAGAAATGAATAAATTAACAGATTCATATACATGCATGAACTATAAAGAGTCTTTAAAGAAAAAAAAATCTAGATTCCCATCGCAGCTGCATTCGTTCATCTCTTGGTATTCAAATTCTTTGAAATATCACGGTCTCAATCACTACAAATGCATTATTGAGAGCACCTTCTTTGGAAGATGTTTCAAATAAATTTTTCATCCTTTTGGTTATCCTGTAGTAGAAGAGCGTAGTCTCTAGTCATGGTATGCTAATACGTCTTCAAATAAAATCCAAAACGGTAGCGGGGGCCTCAAAGAAGAAGGACAATATGAGACATACTCTGATCACGGCCTGATAGACCCGCAGCAAACATCTCCGAAATATTCCTCAGGGAAATGTGAAGTGCTGCATGTGGGATACAAAAACGATAGTTCAAAGAAACCCTGGCAATCCTTCAGATGGAAAATGGCCTAAACGTGGTCTAAGTGACGGGGCGGCTGGCTGAGAGGGGTTTCTAACGCGAAAGAGAGGATGCCAAAAACATAAAAGAATCATTACAAGAGGGAGAGGCGGCGGAGGAGGAGAGTTTTATGAAATCAAGAAACGATGCGTGCTAAGAAAACTCAAAGAACAGAACGCGTGTTTAATTCACTTAAACCTTAACAAGGCAATCTGTATCTGTCGACAAACAGAAATGGCACATTTAGATGTAATTGCCAGTGTTGTGCTGCGCTCATTCTCTCAGCTCGGAAATAAACGGAAACATTTTGATATTGATTAGAGGCAGCTTTGATAAGGCAATTACTCGTAACAATCTCTTGAGCACCAAATACATAATTTAAACGCATGGATGTGTTCAGAGCTTTTCAATCAAACCGGTGTTTTGACATCGCAGATAAATGCTTTTTGTCCTGATATACAAAGTTTGTATGATTTATTTGACTTAATGAGTGACTTGACAAGAATTTAAATATCTGTTAAAGCAACAATGAATATATTTAGGGCTTGTATTTGACATTCAAAGCATTTTATCAATAACAATCAAAATATATTGCATTACGTCTCCAACCTTGGCAGGTTTTCCATGTGATTTATGCATAAACAAGTGAAAGAAATCTACCAGTGCAGTAAGACAAAGTTATATTAAACATACAAGTCTTGCTTTTTTTGTTGTTGTGTTTTTTTTTTAGATATTTTAAGAAATTTCTCAGTGTTTTTCCATGAATTTGAAATCAATGGTAACCAAAAATGGTTACCAAAGTTCTTCATTCTTCTTTTGTGTTCCACAAAAGAAAATATGTACAACAGATTTGGAACAAGATGAGACAACTATTGCTTTATTTTTCCTGGAGAAATCATCTTATTTAGAAGTTTCATGTTACAAATGTCTCACTATAAACATTTATGACTTGTGAATTTCTATTTTAGTAACTCGAAAGAGAACTCAAATAGCAACTGAACTTTTCATAATGCTTACTTCAAAATCCTGCATAATGGATTATCTTTATATAATAAGGTAGATAATAATAATATACAGTAAAACACCCTTTGTTCTTGTAAAAATGCCTGAGACTGCATAAAGAAATAATCATCATCATTTGAAGACTTAATGAGATTTAATTCCCAAGAATTGTATGTCATCTCAAGCAAGTTTGAGAAAAAATGAAAAGAAAAAGTATAGTCTCTCATCAGTTTGGTTTGTAAAGCTCTTTTTCTGTGACTTTTGAAGTGCTGTTTGAGGTTTGTTGACAACGAATCATGAGCTTTCAGTTAATTATTCAGTGATTATGCACAACTGAACAGGTGCAAAACTAAAACAACAATAACAACAACAACAAAAACCAAAAAACTAAATTAGCCTTTCATCACAAGGGCCGAATGCAAAACAATCATGCTAACAATCGAAAGAGAACTCAAATAGCAACTGAACTTTTCATAATGCTTACTTCAAAATCCTGCATAATGGATTATCTTTATATAATAAGGTAGATAATAATAATATACAGTAAAACACCCTTTGTTCTTGTAAAAATGCCTGAGACTGCATAAAGAAATAATCATCATCATTTGAAGACTTAATGAGATTTAATTCCCAAGAATTGTATGTCATCTCAAGCAAGTTTGAGAAAAAATGAAAAGAAAAAGTATAGTCTCTCATCAGTTTGGTTTGTAAAGCTCTTTTTCTGTGACTTTTGAAGTGCTGTTTGAGGTTTGTTGACAACGAATCATGAGCTTTCAGTTAATTATTCAGTGATTATGCACAACTGAACAGGTGCAAAACTAAAAAAACAATAACAACAACAACAAAAACCAAAAAACTAAATTAGCCTTTCATCACAAGGGCCGAATGCAAAACAATCATGCTAACAATAAAAAAATTTGATTTGTGAATATAATTATATAATAAGAAACAAAACCGTATCAGTGCAAGGCTTTATAAAATCACAGCCTGCAATGACAGATAACAAGTTAGATAGATTTCCTAGCATCACTCCGCTGAGAGTAAGGGTGTTTTCTTTTTTGCTAACACCTTGCCACTTCAATTACAAAAAACACCCCACGCTGGCACTCGACTAATGTATTTCTCTCAATTATGAATAAAGGCACACACCGCTGTGTCACACAGGCCCCTTTGAGGACCCACGGAGCTGAATTTGGATGCCCTCCTCCCCACGGATAAGGCGAAGCAGAATCAAATCAGGCGACCCGCTGTGCCACGAGCTCCGCTTCATAAATGTATTCAATAAAAAGAAGAGGGGAGAGGTTGAAAAGGGTACAGACTCTCAAAGGATTGCCAATTCTCCAGTGTGTCAGATATTTAGTGGCCTCTAACAGTGCAGGCGTGAGCAAACGGAGGCGGACGTGAGTGGAAAGCGAGCAGGAGGAACGGGGGAGACGGCTCTTGGATGAGACGCCGTGTTTGCTCTGACCCTGTCGCAGCCGATCTCACCGAGACGGCCCCTTCCCTAGATACAACGGCTGGCTGAAAACTATCGCCTCATTCCTCCGCACCGCTCCGTCGCTCGTTCCCTCCTTCATCCTGTCTCTGGGTAATGATGACTGTGCAGTGACAATGCTATTACCCACAAGAAACCGAGGGGAGGTAGAGATTAAGACAGAGAGAGACGTGCCATCAAAAAAGGAAGAAGAAAAAAAATCACAGACAAAGAAGCTTGCACATTTGGAAGGGAATTCACTTTCTTTTTGGTGTTCACTAAAATATGAATTTCTTTCAATATAATTGTATAGCTTATAATAATACAATTTGTTTCAAAGCAGCATTTCAGAAACTAGAAAAATAAAGAAGATGAAAGAACAGGAAAATAATGCCTCAGTAAACAAGCCTAAGGCAATGGCAGCGAGAAAAAACTTTGTAGAATAAGAGTTCACGTTATAAACCAGCTGGGGAAACTGCAATGTAAAATTGTCAGAATTTTGCAGAAAATACAATTTTAAGAAACCATGTGATTGTAGCAAGCATTTTACTCTTAATTCTACGTCTGCACATCAGGGTTGTGCAACATTGAAAGCTGAATTCGGACCGTCTTTTTAATTCCAGTTAAATTACTGAATTTGAATTCAAGTTGAAGTACCAAACACAATGCAGAATTGCAATTTGAATTTAAATTGTAGATTAAAATGAACCCAAACTCATAACTTGTTTGACTGAAAACGCACTGTTTGAATTAAAAAAGCATGAAGGTTTAAAAGCCTTACAAACAGAATGATAAAACAATAGAAGGATCGATAGAAGGATAGATAGAATGCTAAATAGAAATAAATGAATAGAGATGAAATAGATGATAAATGAAATATATTTGTATTTACTGTAATTTAGATATTTTATTATAATTTCATAAATGCATTTTATTTAAATTTATTAAATAACATTTGATGCAATTAATAAATTAATTACCTGTGTTGAATTTCTGTAAAGTGCAATTCAGAAATTCCTCTTCCTGTCAAATTTCACTTCCTGTGGCATCAATTTAAATCAATCGAAATAGCTATTTGGCTTTTTGTCCGAAAAATTATGTCAGAGGAAGGTATGTAGATCAAAGACTATTTTGTTCTTGTTGTTATAAAATGCACTATTCACAATAGACCGGGAACATGCATTAAAAATCTGAAGTATGGAAATTCTGTCATGATTTGTCTCAAGTCAATCCAAACCTGTGTGACCTACGTTCTTCTATGAAACACAAAAGAATATTTTGAGAAATGGGTTTTCCCCTTCATTCAATGGAAGTCAAAGGTAACTGTTTGGTTACCAGCATTCTTCAAAATATCTTCTTTATAGGTTTGGAAGGACATGAGGGTGAGTAAACGATGACAGATGTTTTTATCCTTAATAAAGTAAACAGGTTTGATTTTAATTGCATGTTATCTTTAACCAAATCTACGCTCATGCAGAGAAGCTAAATAAAAGCTGACAGAGAAAACCACATGTCGAGAAAACATCCGTGAAGGCCTCTAATGACTCTTCCTTGGGAACTTCCTGGTTCCTGCAAGAGCATTATGTTTTCACAGGCACTATAAATGACATGACAGCATGACTCAGTGGTTTGTAACCGGACAGAGTTCACAAGCGGCCCACCCACTCAAGCACTTCTCCCCAGCTACGCTAAGTATTCGCACTCTTGTTCTCTTTGATTCCTATTCATATCCATCTCTGTGAATACCTCCACAGCGCATGACATGCCAAAGCAGTGGGCTCTCGAGACTATAGCAAATTTGAACCTCTCAGCAGTTCACTAGTGAAGACAAATGGCCAGCGTGTTTAGGGGCTCTCGTGAGTGATCTGTATTAATGCCTGGCAGGGATTCAGCGTGCTGCATATGCTAACTCCATTAACGGGTCAGAACCTGGCTCTGTCTGAATCCCCTGCACGCTGGGAGGGCTGAATATAGGAAAGTTGCAGGTGCGAAGCATGTGAACGCACATATAAACGACATAAACACACTCTGTTTGCACACGTTTTTTGGACTCAAGCCTACGAAACACTGCACTCTGTGCTTTCTGCTCCGTCTGTTGCTGTGGTTTTGCCACTCCATGATGCATTTGCTAATCAGTATTCATCTTTGCATGAATACGACAATTCTGTTAAACAAACGCAATGCAATGTTGTTATAAATTGCAACATGCACAGATTCAGTCCTATTGCAATCTGTGACATACACGCATATGTCGACTGGATTTATGAATAGCTGCAATGAAAAGTTTAGAAAGTTTGCCAACAGAGGAGTCATAAAATGTTTAGAATATTTAATTCTGATTGATCAATCATGACAAAATAGGTTTGGCTGGTTAGAATGACAGCAATTCAAAATAAGCGGTGTATTCTGACAAAAAATAAATAAATAATAGAAAACTGTTGCCAGCAACATACATATTGATAATATTTCAATACAATATAGTTGTTTTACCAGTTTTACTTTTTGGAAAGCTATGAAATAGACTTGTATTTTAGCCATGCTAATTTGCTAAGGGGAAGTCGTGGCCTAATGGTTAGATAGTCAGACTCATAACCCAAAGTTTGTGGGTTCAAGTCTCGTACCGGCAGGGATTGTAGGTGGGGGGAGTGAATGTACAGCGCTCTCTCCCACCTTCAATACCAAGACTGAGGTGCCCTTGAGCAAGGCACTGAACCCCCAACTCCCCGGGCGCCGCAGCATAAATGGCTGCCCACTGCTCCCGGTGTGTGTTCACTGCTGTGTGTGTGCACTTTGGATGGGTAAATGCAAAGCACTAATTCCGAGTATGGGTCACCATACTTGGCCACATGTCACTAATGGATAGCTTTCTCCAGATATTACAAGCAACCAATTTCCTACATAGCTGTGCTAGTTTCATTTTTCTCTTCTCACATAATAAAATAATAAAACTCAAATCAATATTTCATGTCCCCTTATTTATTTGGTAAGCAGGCATGTAATAAGTGAAATCATTTACAGTCAGCTGGTCTTCAGCACAAACTAAACTCCTTTAGGGTGATACAAGACCCCTTGACAATGTCCTGACCACACTATAGAAGTTTGTGTATTTTGAGTCAATCTTCTGTACATCTCATTTGCTTCATTACTATCTATGCCTGTTATGTCAAATAACAGTCAGAAAAAACTGTTTGCATATGTGTTTTATGCTTTGTATCATATTTGGTACATCAGGCTTTATAACTCACATAGTTAAGGAGATCGTACTTGAGGAGGAAAAAACACCTCAAATTTATGAAATTTGGTGCTGTTGCTGATATTTATATGTCCAAACATTAAGATTAAACTCTTGACAGGTTGTAGTGTAAATCAATGACATTGTATAACTGTATACAGCAGACTCCATAAAAAGCATATAAATATCTGTTGTCACTTAGTTTAGTTTTATGACCAAAACTCTGTATTATGTTTTATTGTCCTATGAAACATACAGTACAATGATTATTGAGGGGGAAAAAAGCCTGATAAAAGCCTGACGTAGAATATTTGATACATTTTAACATAATTTTTTCTAAAAGATACTGGGCCCTATTTTAATGATCTAAGCGCATGGTCTAAAGCGCACGGCGCAAGTGCACTTGGGGCGTGTCCAAATCCACTTTTGCTAGTTTAATGACAAGAAAAACGGTCGGTGCGCCCGGCGCATGGTCTAAAAGGGTTGTCCCTATTCTCTTAATGAGTAATGGGTGTGTTTTGGGCATAACGTGCAATAAACCAGAGTCTCATCTCCCATTCCCTTTAAGAGCCAGTTGCGCTTGTGCCATGGTGGATTTGCTATTTACACGGCAGAATTTGCAAGCGCAAAGACAGAACGCGTATCCAGAGATGAAACGGAGCTGCTCATGCGCGAGCAAATAGGTAGTAATTCTGATACATGCAATGACTATCCATTATGACATGTAGGCATTTTTATATTTATGTAGCCTACACAATAATAATCCTTTACATTGCAATCCTTTAATTTTTTATATTTGGCATGTTTGTGTGCTGCTGTGCGTCCTTTTTTGTGTAATAAGCAGAGTGTACGCTGATTGGCCAGCTATCCAGTGCTATCAAGCATGTGATGGAAATGTTACGCCCCTTACCATACTGTGATGCCGTGTCCCGGCGCGACGAGAAGAAACCAATAAAACCCATTACAAAGGAGGCATTTGTTGCATCCAGTGGGGACATAATTACTGATTATAATGACTTATACTGTCTTTTTACATGTTGCGTTGCATCGCACCACGTAAACATAAAACCATGTCTGCATTTGGGATTGGAGAAACGACAAACAACAAGCGCTACTCTACACTGCTCAAAACTCGCGTTTGAATCGTCAGTGGCAAATTCTTTAAATATGAAAACGTACTTACAGGCTGTGAGTAAGAACAGCCGGCAATGGCTACTCTCCCAGATTCAGGAAACAGTCCTCCGTAAAATGCGCTCCACACATCTGAATATTTGGGTTGAACTGTTCTGGAACAGTGTAGTAAATACAACTTAACCACTGATTTCTTGTTGTGTCCTCTTTTGGAAGGCCAAACAAAGTAGTTTCGCTTTCACAACGAAACACATAGCGTCTCCACGACATGGCGGCGGCAGCAACAATACTATAGTGAGAATCAAAGTTACGCCTTCTTTCTTGGCGTGAACACTTGGGCGGTGTTATGCAAATCTTCCCACACAGTGATGTAGACATGTGGGGGCGTATTTAAACAAGGCATTTTAGGAGGGCGTGGACGAATATCTCTTTGGGTTTGAGACTTTAGTCTTTGCAACTTTAGGGATCTTATCTATGCACGAACAGCTTGTAACACTCCAAAGAGAAAGGAAAACTTGAAATGGCATCATATGACCCCTTTAAACAACGTGGCGCAGGACATGAAAATGATTACTACGTCGGGCTGAAACTAGCAAAAAACACTTGCGTCGCGCCTGGCGCCGCATTGCACCATGTCGGGTGTATGATAGAGCCCACTGTATGGATAATCAAGTCAACCCAAGTTGCTTCAGTCCAGTAACTGTTTATCTTTAAATATTACTAAAAATATAATGGTTATT
This sequence comes from Sinocyclocheilus grahami, assembly GCF_001515645.1. Taxonomy (NCBI): domain Eukaryota; kingdom Metazoa; phylum Chordata; class Actinopteri; order Cypriniformes; family Cyprinidae; genus Sinocyclocheilus; species Sinocyclocheilus grahami. The sequence goes on along the minus strand of NW_015505438.1, from coordinate 214,602 downwards.
CTGGCATTTACTTTCTAAAAATCATTATAGATTTTATAGCAAACATGTGCTACATGTCTAGAATGATACGAAAAGGGCTTTTACTTACAAACAACAGGTTTTCAGCAAATATTTTATTCTTTTGATAATTTGGAGGCCTTATAAATTCACAGATCTAATATGATACTGTAAGCTGTAGGGTTTAAACATATAATGAATATATCAGCAATACACTGACTGCCCTGCTTTCTAGATCAGCATCAGCCATTGAAAAACCCATATAGGTCAGCATCTGCAACTAAATTTCCTCTTTCACTGTTTTGTTAGGAAGCACAACCCTTTTATTCCACATCCTCTGAATTATGAACCATCTCCTTCACTTGGTAATCATACAATCTACCTAATTTCCTGCTAGACCTCACAATAACAGCCATTACACTTTTCTAGAAGCATATCTATACCCTTCTCCACCTAAGAATAGCTGTCACAAATCTGCCGAAAACTGCCTCTGCTGACACTGTAACACAGTAACATTCAGTCCACCGTAAAAAGAGTCATTTTGAAAGGATACACACGCTCTCTCTCTTACACACATACACCCTAAATGCAATCACACGCAAATGGACACTTATACATAATCATACACAGAAGTAAACATATGCACATACACACACAGACACATTTCAACTCAATACACACTCATATAAGTAAACAACTCCCATGCAAACTCCTCTCCGCTGTCAGACTAGATTATATGGTGCAGGAAACAGGGGCATGAAATCTGCGGCAGCTGCCCCAGGCTAAGAGACACAAGGCTGCGGGCACAGACACACACACAGATTAGACACACACACATGCCTACACAACCACATACACACAATGCACAAGTGTTAGTGAGCACACAGACAGACAGACACACAAAAAGGATGGTAAGAAAGAGGGAGGGCGAATTCCATTGGAAAGTGAGCATCACAACAGCCGCCTCATTTCCAAGGGCAGAACATTTCAAGTACTGTACGTCTTATAAGTGGATATTGAAAAAACCAGTATATGACATACATCACTGCCACTCATTATGAACATGAATGTTACCTTGATAACATAGCAGCAAAAATGATACTTGTAGATGTTAAGATTGCTGCAGCAAAACAAACTTTTGTGTAAAATATTTCCTCTTCATGTGGTGCTTGATAAAAACAAAAATGAACATAAAATATGTACAGAAAGAACACAAAAGAAAGAGTATCTCCCATGTAGGCCTTGAGTGAAATAATAAGTCCTCTGTCCATAAAATTGCTTCTCCAGTGAAAAAGACATCTCATCTGAATCTGTAGAGAAATATGCACAGATCAAGCACTGTTTACAAGCTAAAATGGCCCAAAACAGTTCTAAACAAATATGTTGGTGGATTTTCATGTGAGAGGACAACAACAGGGGATGGACTTTTTCATTGAAAGAAGCATTATTATAGATTCATATTTTGGCTATTATAATGCCTTGATGGATTTATTACAAACTCACAGCTCTTTGATCCACAAGATATTAACTCATGGACGGGAGTGGTGTGGATTACTTGTGGATTATTGTGATGTTTTTATCAGCTGTTTGGACTCGGCACTCTGACGGCACCCATTCACTGCAGAGGATCCATTGGTGAGCAAGTGAGATAATGCTACATTTCTTCAAATCTGTTCAGATGAAGAAACACTCATCTACATCTTGGATGGCCTGAGGGTGAGTATATTCAGCAACTATATCTTTAAAACTAAGTGCGCAATTTAGGATCATGGGATCATAAAGGACAAAACGACTTTCTTTGCATGTACGCTTCTCTAACGGCCTTGTGGGAGGGCCCACTAGAGTGTCTTTTTTCTGCAGTGCCCTTCAAATGTGCAAAATGCAATTTGGAAGTTGCCCAGAGAAATAGAGATAAGACAGAAGGAAAGAAAGAAGATACCTGAGAAAAACATATAAAGATATCCTTAAAGTCAACTTGAAATGCCATGTGCAACCCATTTTATGTGATAAAAAGTAAACATATTCTACAGAAAAAAATGTGAGACAGGATTATTTTTTAAGTATTTAGGATTAGTATTTTTTTTATTCATACATTGTTTTCTTTTAATATGTATATACTGTCTTATTATTTCATTGTTATTTTGGAACATCAATATTAAAATAAAGAATGCTTTCTTGGCAACTGGTTGAATAAAATAAGTTAATGTTTTTTTTTTGTTTCTTCACAAAAATGATGTCCACTGATGAATCATGCACAATAAAAGTAAACAGGATCAATTCTGAGTTTATGTTGACTTTAAATGAACATGCAAACACACAAAAAAGCAAAGGCATGCATGCGAACGTTGCAAATTAAGTCATAAATATGCACAAAGCCATGAACACTCAAGCCCTCTGTAACACATGAATGATTTCAGCTACTCTGGCTGAATGGCATAACCCCTCTAACCCCAGCAGAGCCACACTCGTTTAATATGCAGCCTTGTTTCCTCTATATCACTTTTTTCTTTCCAAAAACACCCTCTAATTCTGCATAATTGCTCCTTGTCATTTTGTGCAAAGCAACTCAGAAAAACAGAATGACTCAAGACATTATGGGGCAGGAGCCTGCAGGGTCAGCACGGCCCAAACACCCCCTGAGCTCAGCACTTATGCATGTGATGTAGCAACGCATTACAAACAAAGAATCACATCAGAGCTCAATGCATCTCCTGTACAGCCACTCACACAATTAGGGGCCTGGCTGTCAGGGTGAAATTTTCATCCTCTACACTTTTCTGACACTGCACTCCAATTTGACTCTAAATTCTAATTCTAATTCATGCTGGATGCACAAAATAAAACTGCAAAGAATGGCTGATACTGATATAGGCAAGTCTTCGTAATACTTTTTAGGCAGAGGCTATTTTCACTAAATGAACATGACAGTTCAAACACTTTGGGTCGGTAAGACTTTTTAATGTTTTAGCAGACCAAGGCTGCATTTATTTGATCAAAATTACTAAAATGTAATTTATTAAAATGTAAATTATTCCTGTGATGCAAAGCTGAATTTTCAGCATCATAACTCCAGTCTTCAGTGTAATAATTCTCATATGCTGATTTGCTGCTCAAGAAACATTTCTTATTATTATCAACATTTGTGCTATTTAATATTTTTTTGAAAACCATGAGTCTTCAGGATTCAGTGATGAATAGAGCATTCAAAAGAACAGCATTTATTTGAAAAAAAATATTGTACTGTAACAAATGTTAAAATCTTTACTGTCCCTTTATTTAATGCATTCTTGCGAAAACTTACTGAAAATGTGCTTTTTGTAGATAATTCATGACAAATATATCACAAAGTCTTCAATCCTAAAAATGGTATTTATACATTCTTTAATAAAAATGGGTAAAAATGAGTTGAAGACAACAAGGGTTTAAAAAAGGTACTGTTTGCACCAAGACAGAATCTTATTTACACAAAATGCAAATAGTTACAGATGCTATTCTAACAAAGTCTAAAAAGAAGGCATATTCTATTATACTAAAAGTAAAATACCTGAGCAATGATGGGTGGAGTTAGTGAAAACAACCTGTGCCAAAAAGGATGTATTACTTTTTAGTACACTGCTCTGTGGAATACTTAATTCTGATTGGTCAATCGCTGCATTCTGCCATCAAATATTGTACCATAAGAACCATTCAACTATAATTGACTGTTGTCTCAGGCAACCAATTCGCTGTGCTAGTTTTATGTCTCTCACATCACTCTGAGGTGTCTTTCTTCTCACATAATAAAATAATTACAACTCAAATGTCCATTTACATAAAATACCATACAGCCAGATGGTAATTATCACAAAGTAAACACGTTCAGGGTGATATAAGACCCCCTACATGTCGCATTGTGGTCCTGATCACCCCGTCAGGGTTTATTTTGCAATAATGATAGACTGACTCTACATTAACCCTTGCATAATAACTTTCATCAATGCATAATGAGCAAACATTACATACTGCTAAACAGATCAGCTGCTGATGTACAATACGTTAAAATAGAAATATATATGAATATTTAAAATCTCTAATGAGGTTTCTACAGTATATATATATATATATATATATATATATATATATATATATATATATATATATATATATATATATATGCTCATTA
>NW_015505438.1:204195-209251 GCF_001515645.1 Sinocyclocheilus grahami | reverse complement strand
TATATATATATATATATATATATATATATATATATATATATATATATATATATATATATATATATATATATATATATATATGTATGCTCATTAACTAATGAGCTGCTAAGCATTATATAATGAATAATGTTGGTTAATGTAAGTCAATAGAACGTGAGATGAAACACGGGTGGTGTGAATGATGCAACATTGCGTCCTAAGTGAATAAATGAAATGTCACAGATATTTAGAACGTGTCTCACCGTGACGGTTTTAATGCGGCCGCCGCCTTTGGTGCAGGTCCATCCGGAGCGATTGAAGATCAGTCCGCAGATCTCACCCTCTGAACATGGGGACATCTCACACCACTGCTTGCTTTTCACTATCCGGGCTACAAAAAAAAAACATGAAATCAATTTCAGTTCAATTCAGTATTGATGGAGAAACCGTAAATAAATCAATATAAACTCACTTTGCACATCGAATCACAACAAATCATGTGCAACTTATGCACAAATTGCAAAAAGTGCTGTTACCATGTGGTGTGCATCATTATAAAAAAAAATATACATATGAGGGCTACATTTTAGAAAATATATTTTTAGGACAAATTTGATCATTTGCATAACCTTTTCAAGCCTAAGGCGATAATGGGTTATTTAAAAAGACTCAAATTGGAAAACGTTCTCAAATTTTAAAGTAATTATTTATTTATTTATTTTAATTTCAGAAAAAAAAATTAAAATATGCTTTCTTTAGATATTCTTGATAATGCCACAAAGTATGAGACGATATTTTAGGGTAAATTTACATAACTATTTAAACCTGCATAACACGCTTAAATGCAAAAATGAAAACTGGTTCTTCAAAAAGGCTCATTTTAAATATTGCATTTAAATTTTTTTAATGAAATAGTCATGTTTCATATTTGTTTAGGTATACTAGGCAATGTCACATAGTCTTCAATGCTAAAATCAGTGGTGACAAATTTGATAATTTATATAACTTTTTAAAGCTTCATAACACGCTAAAAGGCCAAAGGCGATAACAGGTTCTTCAAAAACATAAAGTAGTAAAAACAGAAATATATATATATATATAACGCCTTATATTTTAGCCAGAAATTTTTTTTTTCTTTTGTGAAAACATTTTTATGATAGATTCTTTTTTTCTTACAAACATATAGCTTTTCACTTCACAAGACATACATTTATGTGCTGAAGTCATGTGGATTACTGTGATGTTTTTATCAGCTGTTTGGACTCTCATTCTGACGGCACCCATTCACTCCAGAGGATCCATTGGTGAGCAAGTGATGTAATGCTAAAAAAACTGCTCTACATCTACATCTGAACTACTCCTTTAAACGAAACATAACTGAACATGGATGTGCACAGAATACATTTCCAGGATTAGATTATCCTTAAATTCTACAAAATCCTCAGTTTCATTAATATAGCATCCCTGTGAGGCCTCAGTTCCTTGATTACTCAGTCCATGCAATTTTCTGCACACAAAGGCTCGGCTTCCTTTTCGAAATTTCCTGTCACCAGACACTTAAGATATGTTTACAACCATTTTCTTGATCTGAAACACAGCAGGTCTTTCATGGCAGTCCTTATGAATATTGCGTGTGATAACGTTATCAAAGCTCCATCCCTAAATTTATCAAAGTAAAGTGGCGCGGCTGAAATGAAGGATTATGCCTTTAAACCGATGCTGAGCAAAAGCTGTGGACGGCCGAGCCAGCTCTACAGATCTCATCCAAGTCCTCTAGTCCCCAGGGGGCCTAAAACAATCAAATCCATCCCACATCACATAAACAAGCCTCCCTCCGAGGGACAGTATTCAAAAGCACAAATACAACTGGGCCATGAAGAGAGAAACAAAGAGCGCTAAAGAAAATCAATGAGCTTAAATGAAGCTGGAATGCTTCAGCGAGGTATTTAGCGTGCAGTCGGTCAGGGTGTCTGAGCTGCGATGCTTCATGCTGAGGAATGGCTATATTGAGGTAACGGTTGTGATTACACACTCCAGTTGGAATCTAGTTGAAAGAAGTACTGGGGTGTGTGGACTAGTTTTAACATCTGTGAGAAATATCTACTGAGAGCACACAGAGCACCTGAACACTAGGTGTGACATTTTGGCCCAACATGTGAAACATGTCAAATGAAAAACACCTGGCTGCTATTGTACCAGATCCATGTAACAAGGTAAAACTTTGAACTATACTACTCATACTATTATTAGTACTGACTTCAAATGAACTTTAAACCAGTTTCATACTAGTACTGTATACGGATAATGAGCTTACTAGCTCATAATAGTTCTGATCTGAGCTAGAAAGCATACTAGAATGACTTTAACAATTATATGTTCTCATTCTAGCTTTAATATTAAGACTTTAAACTAGTACTCATACTACAACTAGTATTGTATTTAAACTATACAGTTTTTTCATCTTTGATTCGAGCACTAAGTCTTTGAACTAGTACTGGACTTTGCAAGATCTAGCATTAGTCTGGCTCTGCACTAATCCTAGTGGTCATTTTATCACTAGTCTAGACTTTTAACTTGTGCTCGCTTTAGCACTATAAATGACCTGAATTAGTATGCCTACAAAACTGGTTTTGAAACATCACATTTTCTAGTACCAGTCCTGAATGTTACCTCTCATACTAGCACTAACTAGTACACACATTACTACTGGATTTACACATTGCAAGTTCTGAATTTAAACTAGTACTCATACTCTGGCTGTGCAGTAGTCCTATGCTTATTCTAGTACTAGCCCTGACTTGCACTAGTCCTCACATTATTGGTTCTGACTTTGAACTAGAACTCATACTAACACTAGAAGCAGAACCTTGTAGTAGTACACCTACTAGCCCGAGTACTAACTTTTAACTAGTATTCACACTACTGATAATCATACCAGTACTGACTTGGAACTAGTACCCAAAGTAGCCTGGAACTGACTTTGAATAAGTATACATACAGTATACTAATACTAATACTGACTTGAACTACTACTCATACTAGTACTGGATTTGCAAGCTCTGAATGTAAACTACTACTTATACTAGGGCTATCTGCACTAGTGCGTATTCTAATACTATTTCTGACTTTAATAGTAGTACTGACTATTAACTATCACTTTGTGATGCACAGAAATTTCAGCAGCCAAAAATATTCCAAATATGTTGAATGAAACAACTTACTGAGATGTGTTATATCAACTGTGGAAAGACATCAATAGTACAGCTTGTAAGCGATGCCACATAATGTTACATTTACCTCAGAGAAGTCATTCAATGATCACATAGTTTATTAGCCAGCTATAATAAAAAACTCTCTAGAGAGAAGCTTTAAAAAAAATATGCATTATATTATATATTCATTATATTTTTACATATTTAACTTGCCTTCATTATTTAATGTATGTTTACATAAATCTGTCATGAAAACAATTTTTATTACAGCCACTGTTTAAATGTTTATATTTTAACAATGAACTGGAGCAGAAATTGTGTCATTGTGTGAATTATGTCCAATTTAAATGTTAATATACAACTGTTGATTATTAAATACATCTGAGTAATTCACTGATTACTAAATAAAATACATTTTCAGTTCTTTGGTAAATACAAACTTTAATTTCGGTTTTGGTGTTTCTTTAAAAAAAAATTAATCCAAGACTAGCACTAAAACTGACTTTAGAGTTAAAGTGCCCCTATTATGGATTTTTGAAAATTACCTTTCATGCAGTGTGTAATACAGCTCTCGTGCTAATACCAACTTGAACTGCTACCCATACCAGCTATGACTGGTACTCATATTAGCACTATTGTTTGCTTTGAACTAGAACAGATTCTACACATTCAGTATATTCAAAGCTGGTTTTCCTCAGTAATTTCCAACCGCTTCCCTTTTCAACTCATCCTAAAATACTTTGTATAAACAAAACCAAAAAGGTGCAGATCCACCTCCGCCTTTAAAGGCCTGATCTAAAAACAAGCCTTTAATGTAATATAAGAATATAGCCTTAATTATCATTAATGCATGTGAGATGCAAATACACACACGTCTCATTGGGTACGCTGAAGTGCTCTAACTAGGCCACACAGGGAGCAAAGACCGGCAGATTACAGCGCACACAGAGTTTAGTAGATATTTTCGTACCCTATTTGTTTCATGTGAAGCCTGATGAGGCTCCTGAGCCGCGTTCTTCGTTGTAGAGGCAGCCAGTGAACACATGGCCTCCTGGGGAGCCGTGTGCCTCCGCTCCAAACTCACTGATCATTAACTGCTTGCAAATAGATAGAACAAGAATACTTTCTCTTTCAGGGTCACTGTATATGGGGCAGACATATGCAAAATCCCCCCAGAAATACACACAATATAAACACACATGCACCGGATAATTTCCTGTTCCTCCCTGCATGTGAAAAAAGATACCACCCACTGACCATTGCGTTTGTAAAGAGAGAACAAGTCCAGCTTCAAATAGAATGAATCACACCCACACACACACCGTTTCCCAAGGTCTGTTCTGCATCATGACTCAATTCGTCTCTCTGTGTGCATGCAACACCTGAGCCGGCTCCGTCCAGCACACCTACACCGATTCAGACGTCTGCAGGGACCTGACCCGCGCATAGCCTCCCCCTCTCCCCCCGGGACCCTTGACCATCTGCCCCCCGGACTCATCTGCCAGACACAGCCTCACCTGCAGACTGCCATCTGACCGAATAGAGCTCAACAGAGCGCACACAGTTTTTCATTGCTGTGAGCTCAGGAAATACATTTCCATTCTTTTTCATGGTTTTAAAAAAAGCCATAAGTAACGATTTAGCGATGTGCAAAACTATAAATATTGGTGGGCTGCCTGAAGGACATGTCAACTAATCTGGCAACTAATCTTAACTGGAAGCCCTGAAACATTTTTAAAATGTAGATAATTTTAGCTTGAAGCGTAGATTGTTCAAAAACAAAAAGTGGTAAAGTCCCTAATTAAAGCACCACCAACATTTAAATAAATACATAACAAATGTTGCTCTTTTGAATTGTCTATTCA
>NW_015505438.1:186864-204185 GCF_001515645.1 Sinocyclocheilus grahami | reverse complement strand
TTGACAGAATACCAAGGTCGATATGAACTCAAACATTTCTCATTTTTATTTTCATTTCTCCAAAGAATGTCATGAGAACCTCAACTACTTAAAGGAAGAGTTAATACTTAAAGGAATAGTTCATCAAAAAAATTCACCTACACCGATTCAGACGTCTGCAGGGACCTGACCCGCGCATAGCCTCCCCCTCTCCCCCGGGACCCTTGACCATCTGCCCCCCGGACTCATCTGCCAGACACAGCCTCACCTGCAGACTGCCATCTGACCGAATAGAGCTCAACAGAGCGCACACAGTTTTTCATTGCTGTGAGCTCAGGAAATACATTTCTATTCTTTTTCATGGTTTTAAAAAAAGCCATAAGTAATGATTTAGCGATGTGCAAAACTATAAATATTGGTGGGCTGCCTGAAGGACATGTCAACTAATCTGGCAACTAATCTTAATTGGAAGCCCTGAAGCATTTTTAAAATGTAGATAATTTTAGCTTGAAGCGTAGATTGTTCAAAAACAAAAAGTGGTAAAGTCCCTAATTAAAGCACCACCAACATCTAAATAAATACATAACAAATGTTGCTCTTTTGAATTGTCTATTCATCAGCACAAATGTTTTCAAAATTGTCAATAATAACATGTTTCTCGAGCACCAATTCAGCATGTTAGCATGATTAGTATGATTTTTGAAAGACCACGTGACAGTATATTGAAACAGAAAAACAGTTATTTTAAATTGTAATATTCCACAATATTACTGCTTTACTGTATTTGTGATAAATAAATGCAGCCTTGGTGCGCATAAGAGACTTTCAAAAACATAAAAAATCTTACCAAATCTTACCAAAATCTTAGCAATACAAACATTAAATAAAATAAGTTAAATAAAATCAGAGCATTACACTCTTTTGGTGATTTCAAATATCAACATTGGCTACCAGAAATCACTTACTCTGCCTTTAAGTAGCACAGGTATATTTGTAGCAATAGCCAACAATACATTGAATGGGTCAAAATTATCGATTTTTCTTTTATGCCAAAAATCATTAGGGTATTAAGTAAAGATCACGTTCCATTAATTTTTGATATGCATTGCTAAGGACTTCATTTGGACAAATTTAAAGGGGATTTTCTCAATATTTAGATTTGTTTGTACCCTCAGATTCCAGATTTTCAAATACTTGTTTCTCGGCCAAATGTTGTCCTATCATAACAAACCATACAACAATGGAAAGCAAATGCAAATTGCAAAAAACTGTACTGTATGCATGCGTGTGTGCGCATATATGTATATATTTTTTGTTTGTTTAGTTATTTTAATATAAATCTAAATGAAGTAGAAATTACTTATGGATTGTACAGAAGCACATCCTGACGCTTCACCTCAAAACTTATGGCAGTTGTACCATGAAATATTCATACATTTACAAATCAATTTCATCATGGAAATTTTGGCATTTTGAATGTCTAAATCCCTCTGTTGAGCTCTATAATGCAGTGGATATGAGGACCGGATGAGAAGCAGCAATAGGTATATAGATTAAATGCTGATGGGTGGATGGATGGATCTTTAATGTAATCTCTACATTTTTGAAACTTTGAAACATATGATGCTGCTAAAAAGAACATTATTTGGTGTATTTGGTGAAATGAAATGTGTTTATGCGGTTTAAGGTTAAAAAAACACATTATTTTCCACATACTGTACATTATTGTTTCTCCCCTATGCCCGCCTTTCTGAAAAGCATCGATTTTTACAAAGCTCATCGTTCTGAATAGCGAGGTGTGCTCTGATTGGCCAGTTATCCAGTGCGTTGTGATTGGCTGAATACCTCAAGCATGTGACGGAAATGTTACAGCCCCTACCATATTGTGATGCCGTGTCCCGGAGCGACAAGACAAAAACATTAAAACCCATTATAAATGAGGCATTCGTGGCATCCAGTGGGGACAAAATTACGAATTATAATGACTTATACTGTCTTTTTACAGGTTGCGTTGCATCGTGCCGCGTAAACATAAAACCATGTCTGCATTTGTGATCGGAGAAATGACGAACAACAAGCGCTACTCTACACTGCTCAAAACTCGCGTTTGAATCGTCAGTGGCAAATTCTTTAAATATGAAAACGTACTTGCAGACTGTGAGTCAGAACAGCTGGCATTGCAGTCTACTGTTCCAGGAAACAGTCCTCCATAAAATGCGTTGCACACATCTGAATATTTGGGTTGAACTGTTCTGGAACAGTGCTGTAAATACAACTTAACCACTGATTTCTAGTCGTGTCCTCATTTGGAATACCAAACAAAATATTTTCGCTTTCACAACGAAACACACAGCGTCTTCACAGCATGGCGGTGGCGGTGGCAGCAACAATAAAGTTACTCCTTTCTTTGTGTGAACATTTGGGCGGTGTTATGCAAATCTTCCCACACAGTGACATAGACATGTGGGGGCGTGTTTGAACGAGGCATTTTAGGAGGGCGTGGACCAGTCTTAACTTTTATAAAGAATATCTCTTTTGGTTTGAGACTTTAGTCTTTGCAACTTTAGGGATCTTATCTATTCACGAACAGCTTGTAACACTTCAAAGAGAAAGGAAAACTTGAAATCGCATCATATGACCCCTTTAATTTTCTCCGTACAGCAGTCATGAGGTAACCTGTAATTTTACAGCTTGTGTGCGTGTTCACGCAACAGGTCCTTCTTTAATGGATCCACTACTAATGGAGCATGAAGGCAGCAGAGAAAGCCAATAAAAATCAATTTCCCACAGCTGTAATTGTGGTACTCTCTTGGTTAATTACTCTGGTCTTGCCGTTACAAAGTGCTACTAATGTGTCGTTGAAGAGCTCAAGCTGTATAGCATTTACCAAAAAACAACATTGCGCTAAAAAAAACAAACTACACGACCCCAGCTGTCAGGAGAGTTGGGTTTATTTGCTACAGAAACAACGACTACCATCATATTCAGGTTTACAACCTAAGAAAGGCTGAAAGCTCATGAGATACTCCGCCACATCCGGTGCTCGGCAGAACAGACAGGCTCAAATATTCCTCCTAAACCGCAGTGACAGACACAATCCAAAGATTACATTTTTTTCTTTTCCTTTTCAGCGATCCTCATCCGTCCTCGACTTTGACACAGCACACGCTGCAGAGCGGAACATTTCTTTACATGTAGCAAGTCTGACTATTGTGTTATATTGTGATACAGGATTTTGACATGAGACAAAAAAAAAGAAACAATGCAATGCAAATTCATCAGTGAAGTCGAATGACATGACGTGGCTTGTTGCATGCTGTGAACGGATATACGTGTGTGCACATCCACACAATTTGAGAATGTGTGTGTGTGTGGGATGCATCTCACCGTCCACGCATGCTGGTCGGGCCCGTGTGGTGCCAGCGATCTGTCCTCTCCGGCAGGCACAACGGGCTGTCTGCCTGGCGATAGTGCGCTTGGGTTGACTGCTGTCTCTATTCAACATCACTATCTCACATGTGCCTACTGCCAACTGACCTGTGGAGGACACACACACATACATACATTTAAGAAAGTGTGACATAATAAAGATATCAGTAGTAAAATCTTGTTATATAAACTTCAACATGAAGGTTTAACATCTCTTAAAATGAGCCTATCTTTTGAGTGCATTGTTATGTAACAGTCTGAGAGTCATTGCCAAAGCAATCATGGAGGGAAATAAACATGGATGGCTTTCGGTGAAATAGAACATTTAAAGGAACGGTTCACCCAAAAATGAACACTGCCGTTGTTTACTCAATCTCATGTAATTTCAAACCTGTTTAACTGTCTTTTTTTTTGTGCAAAACACAAAGGTAATTTGTAAATCAATATAATGAAAGTGAATGAGAACTATGGCTGTCAAGCTCTAAAATGGCACCACAAAAGTGGTTCATTTGATGTGTGCACTATAAAATTGGTTCATTTGATTCAACAACTATGCTCATGAGGAATATTTTATGAATGAGTCTTTGAGTTTACAAAACATGAATGAATGATTCCTTTATGAATTGGACTGAAGACGTACTGATTCAGTCTCAGAGGCTACTCCAAGTTTAACACTGAAAATCAACTTCAGTTTGCATTACTCAAAATTATCATACATGGCCTCTTTTATGTTACTTTTTTTTTCTTTTTTTAAGTTTAAAAGCCCCACTCATCATTCATTGTAACAGCATGGAAAGGAACAACCGGTACAAATAGTTATAAGACAAAGTCATATAGATTATTAACAACATTTTAATTTTTGGGGTGAAATATTCTTTTAAAATAGATATCTAGTCTAACAGCTTTGAATACCAGCATAAAATCCAGCATTCCAGCATACATTTTCTCATTGCCTATGCTATGAAAATCACTAATGAAAACTGTAAAGCTCCAAATTCACATCACAAATGTGCATAATTTGACTTGTGCACTATAAAAGTGGTTCATTTGAGTCAACAACTATATTCTAAGTCTTCTAAAGCCACACAGTAGTTCTGCATCAGGAACTTGGTGAACAAATTATTATTTGGAGTCTTTGGATTCTTTTAAAAGAATAGGCTAATCAAGCTCACAAAACTGGTCTAAATGATTCATTCATGAATCGGACTGATTTGGATCTCTAGTTCAACTCACTGACTCAATGATTCAGTCTCAGAGGTTACCCCGAGTTTAACAGTGAAAAACAACGTCTGTTTTAACTGTGCATTATACAAAGCTATCAGAAGGCCACTTTTTGATCACTTTTACTGTGCTTTATGGCCAATTTAGAAGTTTGAAAGCCCCAGTCATCATTCATTGTAATTGCATGGAAAGGAACAACCTGTACAATCAGTTATAAGACAGAAAGTCATCTGGATTGGAAACAACATTTTCATTCTTTGGGTGAAATATTCTTTTAAAAAATATATCTAGTCCAACAGCTCTGAATACCAGCATAAAATCTCATTTTCCCCATTGCCTGTACTATGAAAATCATGTAACAGTACAATGAAAGTGAATGAGAACTGGGGCTGTCTGTCACACTCCAAAATGACACCATGAAAGTGGTTCAACTGACTTGTGCACAATAAAGATGGTTATTTGAGTCAACAACTGATTTGGATCTCTAGTTCAAAACACTGACTCAATGATTCAGTCTCAGAGGTTACCATAAGTTTAACAGTGAAAATCAACTTCAATTTTGACTGTGCATTACTCAAAGCTATCATATATCAGAAGGCCACTTTTGGACCATAATTTCTCATTTTAGTTCCTCATCATGTCTTTAGAAGCAGACGGATACCTGAGATAATTTAAGGCGTCGCTTAAATGGTAGCTTTTCGCTTCTCTAAAGGTGTTCATTGCTGTTCAAGCCTTTTTCAAAGCAATATCTCTTTCTTTTACGTCCTTCGAGACCAATTCCACTCAATGGTTTCTCTGACAGGCATAAATGCTTGGCTGAGTAGTTTTGACACTTTTAGTGGGCTGGCAAAGCTCACAACTTCTATTCAAGTGACCACAATGACCAGCAAGCTTCGTAGAAAAAGAATGAAAAGTGCAAAAAGTCTGGCTAGACATTAGCTGACTCATACATAATCATAATCATAATTCATGTCAGTGAGAAAAGTCTTCCTTGTTCCTTCACTTCCTGTCTTCGCTCTTTCTTTGTGTTTGATCAAAAAAGAAAAGTGGCCGGGTACAACTCTATGAATCCGCCTGTTTAAAATGGCAATAAAAGCAGATTTACAATATTAATTAATCTTGTGTGATACCGTTGAAGGGCCAACAGAGTGTGATGAAAGGGGATTTTTATATGTGTAATAGAACTCGGGAACAGTGATGAATCACCACCGACTCCTGCTTTAAGATTCCCTTTCACAGGAAGCTCATCTCAAGGGCGCAATAATTCACTCTGATCAGACCGAATGGAGAGCCAATCAGATCTCACCCTCAAAAAATAACTATTAAACTAACTATTGTCTCCGGAATGCAGCGACACTGCAACTTTAATCAATGCTTGATGGAAGACAGTCCAAAAAGAGTCTATTCATGCACCATATTCTCCGTTTGTCAACGTGTCAGCCTTGATTCCAGCTTTAAGCTGCTGCTGATTGCAGGGCTGAATGGCTTATTGCTATTCATCATATTTTACACTCGCAAAAACAGCACATCCACTCTCCCGTTGCATTAGCACTTGACCCATTGAAATGCAAAGACGGCAGTGTGGAGCTGATGACTGCTACTGCTTGGTCAATAGTCGGCACAGGCTGATCTGATTTAGACGGATGTGTCGAACGTAAAGCTCGGACTCCCAACAGGTCGACCAAAGGCTTTCACAGTCCACCGGCCTGGACAATTACTACTTCAAAACAACAGGTTAAAGTCAGCGAACCGGAGAAGACACATGCCTTTCAGGAAGAAACCGGAGGAATTGAATACGATGTGCAGTGGACAGACAGTCAGCCCAATTCCAACAGTAAAAAAGCTTTAATTTTTAAAAAACCCTGGTAAATATATCCATATTTGTAGGACTCCTAATTAGTGTCTGCATTAATGAACTACTGTTCATCCCATTCTCACTTCAAAATCTCACTTGGCACATACAAGTAAGTTTCCTCTTGTTTCCTCAATACGAAACATTACGCACCAAGAGCAAAACTTACACGCAATTTCAGGCCGCACGTGTCAGATGCACAGTCTATTGAAATTGTTTTAACCTTGACGGCGTAAGGGGGTCTGAATACTTTCCGTACCCACTGTGTATATATATATATATATATATATATATTCTTCACATATGTATTATATTTCATTTCAATCATGCTCATCACTGATGATATTGTTGCCTTGGTAACCAAGTACATTGACTTGAAATGAAGGGTTGCGATGGATATCAATCATAATTTGTGTAAAAATGGAAATCAAGATATGAGACAAATATAAGGGAAGTATGTTCACTCATAATAAATGTCACAATGCAAAAAATAAAACAAAACAAAATACACTTTATATTTACTTGACTCTTTGTTTAGATTATCATCATTTTAAAATTGTAATAATTTTTATTTATATATGCTTTAATATTAAGATTATAAATCTTGGTCTGGGACAAATGTAAAAATAAAATAAAATAAAAATGTATAACAAAGAGTGAAAAATTTAAGGGGGTCTGAATACTTTCCGTACCCACTGTATGCTTTAATATTAAGATTATAAATCTTGGTCTGGGACAAATGTAAAAATAAAATAAAATAAAAATTTATATTTGTCTGGGACAAACAATAATACATAAAAACCTTTTGAGAAATGAATGAATGAATGAATGAATGAATAAAAACGGCAAAGGGATGTTAAACACTTTCCAAGAGAGTGTAAAAAATATATACAAATTTTTTTTAACTGTTTAGTGTGTAAATTGTTTGCTTATTTGACTCTTTAGGTTTTAGATTAGGTTTAGATTATCATCATTTAAAAAGGTAATCATTTATATTTATGTTTTAAGATTGAAAATCTTGGTCTGAGACAAACGTAAAACAGTTATACAAAAATAAAATGGTGAAGGCATGTTAAAAACTTTCAAAAAGTGTGTGACCTTCATATAACAAACAGGGGGGGAAAAGTAATAAATCATTTTATATATTTTAATTTGTTTAAATAAAAATCAACCCCTGGGACATAAGAGTTCCCGTAATTAAAGAAACACCCGCAAATGGTGCGCACGCACACACACACACACACACACACACACACACAGAGAAACAGCTGTGTGCTGCTGGCCAGGCACATCAATGACATGAAATAACCAGCATTCTGTCCATGTTTAACAGCCAGAGGATGAATGGGGACGGATGGAGATAAGCCTCGGAAAACAGGATGGAAAGAGAGAAAGAAAGAGATAGAGTCAGAGGGTTTGATGTGCCAAAAGCTTGACAGCCATTCCATCACCGGTTGTTAAGTTAATTGATATGACAGGAGGTTTTTCTGCCTGTTTAGTCCAGACACGACAGACCAAATTAAACGATAAGGATCTACATGCACCTGGGCACAGAGCAGCACAGAGACACCCTGCTGGAGCAGAGACCGGGTCACCAAACTCAGTCTGCTCTTCTGCAGACTCTACTTCCTCTCTCACAGGAACTAGATTCAGGTCTGCAGTGTCATTTTCAGCCAAAAGATGTATGTAACAACTGCAAGGGAACATGAGGTTTAAAGCTAGTGCAGTTCAAAACCACCTTCTCTCCAAACGCAGCACCACAGGACAGCTGACAGGAAGATGTCACCTGTTTCTTTCTGGAGTTTTCAACAACAGATAAGGGTTAGACAAAACACATTTCACTGCACACTCTCACTGGGTTTCAATCACTTGAGTCAGCGGGAGTGCTAAAAGTTTAACACGTGATGGGAGTGAATGGATGAATCTCATGAAACCAGTTAAAAACATGTCCAAACATGTCAACAATACATGTCTAAATTCAAAAGAAAAAAATAAGTATAAAGTAGTTTGTATTAAGATAACATTTAATTAGATTTTTAAGACCAAAGAGATGTTTAGCATTGCAAAATTGTAATGATAATTAAGCACATTTTATAACTAATTCTCATTACTGTAATGCTAAACAAAATTACTTTTGAATATTTTGTCATTTTTTTCGTGTTGTCACAGTTACAGTAAAAAAAATACTGTAATGCAATATTTTATATTAAAACCAGTATAGAGGCAGTACAACAAATACTACAATAAAGTAGTACAATTAATTAATTAATTAATAAAACCATTTAAATAAAACCTATTTTAATTTTATTTTCTAATTTTATTTTATGTAATGTTTATCAGTAATGTGAATAAATTTATCAGTAATAGGACGTAAAAAGAAGCAATGAGAATTTAGGGCAAAATCTGTCCTATTAATAAAATAAAATAAAATAAAATAAAATAAAAATGTGTTATATTATCACAAGATTCAAATAATAAAAAATAATAAAAAAATACAATAAAATTATACATTTAAAAAAAAATGATTAGCTCAAGATTAAAATAATAAAAAACAAAAAATACAATAAAATTCTAAATTAAATTAAATGTGTTCTATTATCATAAGACTAAAATAATATAACAATCAAATCAAATCAAATACATCAAGCTATTGTACTTTACAGTACATTGCATCAGAAGACAGAATGTAGTGCACAAGTCATCTGGACTACTTTCATTATGTTTTATGGTGCTTTTCCCCATCCTATTTAGACCCTGATCCCATTCCACTTTTATCACAAGGAAGACAGTGGTTCACACAGTGTTAAACATCTCATTTGATGCTCCACACATGACATGAAAGAGAGTAAATGTGAGTATTCCTTTAAGTAAAATGTACTATTCTCTTTCTTTGTGGTGGAAAACGATGTTCTTGACAGGTATCGTGGGATTTACTCAAATACATCTCTTCAGTCCACAGACAGTCAAGCTAATCCTTTGTTACTGTACGAGTGGAAAGAGGCGCAGATCGCAGGCAAAAAACTGCCCCTCTTTACAGTTTGTCTTTGCTGTTAACAGTTATGTTCAGCAATAGAAATGGCCATAACCTCCTGCATTGTGTACTGAAGAGCTAATTAACTCACCCTAACCCTCTAAGACCCTGTTTAAACATCTCTGTCATTGAGCATCAACCTCAAGTGGAATGAGGACGGCTATAACAAAAATTGACACAAGTTAGCAACAAGCCAGGGAACAAAGGTCGCACAATTCATACAACATCTGACAACGGTAAAGTCAGACAGAAATTCTCAAGAGAGAAAGAGAGAGAAAGCAGTGAATCTAAAATACTGCAGAACATCACATCATTCATCTTCATATATTAGACACTCAAGAATTCCTCTCAGCTGAGAGAGAGAGAGAGAGAGAGAGAGAGAGAGAGAGAGAGAGAACAGGAACACAACAAACTAGAACAGGGTGGCATTTGACATGAATTAAATTTATATTCACCCAGCAGCGAAAAATTTAAAAAAATGTCTGGCACAATGCAACACAATTGATTTTGCCTTAAAAAGCTTTTGAGTTTTGCATAAACATCCGTTCACTTCCACGGCTTCATTACCTACAGAGGCACAAGTGGTTTCTTGGCACTAAATTTATGACACAGGGCATCATTAACATCTGGCATGCTGGGAGCTAGTGGCCTTTGTTGAGGAAGAAATTGCATTTTGCAAATTGTACTGCTGGAAATGACATATCTGTCCTGCCCACCTACACAACATTATGACAATGGCATTTAGGGAGAGTGCAAAACTAACCAGCGATTCATACACTGTGGTTCATCCAAGTAATCCCAGAGGACAAATTTATTGCTCAGAGGTTGTGCAATAAATTTGCACTAAAGGGTTGTGCACCATTCAAATATGACAATGAGAATGTCTGTTCAATTCCAACTCAGCTCCTGAACTTGAATTGAGGAAGCAAACAGGATAGAGGACTGCAATTTAAACTTGAATGTAAGGAAGTAGAATTAAAGTGAATTGAAGTTGAAAGAATTTAATATCACTGCAATTATGCTATTAGATAGAAAGATAAATAGATAGATAGATAGATAGATAGATAGAACAGTAGATAAAACAATAGATAGAACGATAGATAGATAGATAGATAGATAGATAGATAGATAGATAGATAGATAGATAGATAGATAGATAGATAGATAGATAGATAGAACAGTAGATAAAACAATAGATAGAACGATAGATAGATAGATAGATAGATAGATAGATAGATAGATAGATAGATAGATAGATAGATAGATAGATAGATAGATAGATAGAAAAACAGAATGATAGATAGAACGATAGAACAACAGATAGAATGATAGATAGACAGATAGATAGAACGAACGATAGAACGAATGAACGATAGAATGATAGATAGAACGATAGATAGACAGACAGACAGACACTGTTCTGCAGCACTGTTGAGATCTTTGTTGAAACACAAAAACAAGACTATTGGAGTCTTTCTTTCCTACAGGATGTGCTGAGAACTTCTGCTGCATTATAATTAGAATCATCTCTTCCCACCCACTGATACCCGAGCTCAACGGTGGAAGCCGTAAGGTGTCGGCGGTGGCAGGGCGAAAAGTCCACAGAGGGAACTCTGACATTTCCAAATGTATTGTTAAATAAACTGGCAGCGCTGATGTTGGTGACAGCTCATCCATCTGTCTGTTCTGTGGCCCAGAGTGCACACCCACAGCCAAGCGCACTTTGATTTCCTGTCTTTGCCATGACGAATGGCGGCGCTTTGTGGGGGGAGCTGTCAGGGCAGGATTCACAGCCACTCGGAGCGACCCACACATTTCTCTGTTACCGAACCCCCCAAAAGGGCCTGACAGACAAAAGTACGTGTTGCAGGTAATGGGCCTGTCTTAAAAAGCACACAGAAGCCCATTTATTTCATCACTCTCCCGCACTGTAAATCCATTTCCGAAGCCAAACACACTCCATCTGTCTCTCAGCCGTAAACGTGTTCACTAATATGAATTATTCTCGTCTGTAGTGGGGTTTTTGGATACCAGTCAGAGAACAACATCTACTACAAATCATGCCATCTTAAATCATAGCTGGTGGTTGTCAAAGGTAGTCAGAAATTTCACCCGCCAAGAATCAACAGATAAATTACTTTTCCTTGAGAGCACTTCCAGAAAAGGCCTCATGAAATTGCCTGACGAGTTGCTGTTGCTGACTTTTCTGTTCTGTGTTGATGCATTTCCAATTGAAACGACATGTTTAGGTGGGACATATCGCAAAATAGCTGATAATGTTTAGTTATGTCATATCCATGAACAATTATTCAATACTTGCTGCTCGATTGCAAAGGGAGAGACATAATAGATGAAAATAATAATGGTCAAAAAAGTATGCTTCTTGAGTGTTATCATGATTAACGAAAACTAAAATGAAAACTAAATAGATTTGAGTTAACTGAAATAAAAATAAAAATAAAATATTGGGGAAAATGTTAAACCAAACTAAGATATACAGTATATTTACATATAAACTCATTTAACGTGTTCATGTTTAAAATACTTTTATCAAAAAAGAAAACTAAATATAAATGAATAAATAAATAAATAAAAATCTTCAATGTCAAACACGTCAAATACACAAATGTAAATGTAACACGAAAACGCCTCTATACAGTTAAACCATCAGATTGTGCTTAAAAAATGCTTTACAACAATTTATTTTTGTTTATTTCTATTTTTTAAATACTACACTCTAAAAAATGCTGGGTTAAAAAGGGACAAACCCAGCTATTGGGTTGTTTTGACCCAGTGGTTTGTCCATTTTTAACCCAGCATTTTTTAGAGTGTCGTTAGTGAAACTTTGGCCCTGAAAATAATAAATAATAATATAATAATAATAAAAACTAAAGATAAACTCTATACTAAACCAAATAATGACAGAGTGAACTAAATTAAAAATAAAATTGAAAAAAATAAAAATGGCCACTGAAAGTAGGCATACAATATTATTGTAGATGTTTCACCAGTGACCTATTTTTTTCCTCACAGGCCTCTCAACAGCATGAAACAGACTTATGTTTTCCTTGTCTGTCTAATAAGCAATGATCAGAGGCATTTACGGCTCAGGTGATTGGCTCAGAAAATCTTTCTGGAACTCAAGCAATGCACCAGCCGAGCAACTGCCATTAAGATGGATGCGACTTCTAGATAGCTCTCCAGGTTTATTAGAACTCCTGGAAAATCAACCAACGAGCGGCTTACAGTTGTCTCTGCATATTAAGCCAGACACAAGAAAGTGCTTAAACATCAGAAAAATGTCACACATCACCTTTAACCAGCGCGAGCAGTATCTCTGATGTGCAGTGCAGCATTTGGAGCGTTTGACGGATAAAGAGAGACGTCGGTCAGTGACATTTAGCTTGTGTCCTAACAGCCTGCAGACTTGCACATGCAGAGAAGCTTGTTTGCATCTCACACCACAAAGCAGCAGAATCAAATTTGCACAGGCATTAGTTTGAACGCGCAGTGGTGCGGCAGGTGCTCAACGAAAGTAAAATCTCTTTAAGATATTTAACAAACGACTAATCTTCTGCTCTGAGCTTTCCGGGGAATTCCACTTCGGAAGAAGAGAGACTTTTTAATTGGACTCCTGACAATTGATTTTAATCTTGTAAATCTCTCATCTCGTCACTGTCCCTCTCGTTACTCCGAGCATCGGTGATGAAAACGCTCTGTGCATTATCGTGATGTCATCACAGCGGCTCTGTTGTGATCCTGGATGACAGCCCTGGCCGGAGAGGACGGCATAATTAAATCACGAATATTACACATGCACTGCTGGCGCACAAAGACACACACATATCTCCATATCGCTTGCATCTTACCACAATTAAAGCGGTATCATATTATGCATGTGTACGCTGGATCTTTTAAAAAGGCCATTAAAAGGACAAGAGCGATGAGGGTTTTTCATCACATGCCTATGGTCTTGAAGGGTCAAGGCCTCGTCGAAACCACATGCTTTCATCCGTAAATGGCTCGGAGCCAAACAGCGGCAAAGGCCGATGGTCACGCACATTGATAAATCAATATCTCACCCACAACTTCAGTAGGGTCACGGATATCATTATCGAAATGAAAGGCCACCTCTGTAGCATCACAGCAATCATAAGTTGCCACTTCATCCGGCTATAGACCGAAATCATGTTCCTTTAATGGATTTTTTGTCTCCCAGAATAGAAAATTCAGTCATTATTTACTCATTCCAAACCTGTATGTCTTTCTTCAGTGGAAAAATAAATACATAAGCAATAAAAAATATGAACTGATTTTAAAAAAAGTCTTCAATGCAATGCAAGTAAGAAATATAAATAAATAAATAAATTCAAATTAAATCATAAAAATATGAAGTGATAACAAAATAATTAAATGCAAGTCCTTTTGGATAAAAGCATGACAAATGCATAAATGTAAATAAACTAAATAAAACATGAAAATGCCACCAGAGAGCAACACTACCAGACTGTGCTTAAAAATAAACAAACACATAAATAAAATAACGCTGTTAACTAATTGTTTCTTAAGCTTTGGCAGAACACAGAAGAGTATAGTCTATAAAAATGGTTCAACTGTTTTTGTCTACAATAAAATTTAATGGGGCCCAAAACAGCATTTTTTTATGTTGTGTTTTTTTTAATCGATAAATAAACAATTTTTTCCCCCCCACAGAAAATAGAAAGTAATTTACGCTTGGAATGACATGAGGGTGAGTAATGACTATCTATCATCTATCGTTCTATCTATCTATTGTTCTATCGCGCTGTTGGCATATCATTTTATCATTCTATCCATCTATAGATTCATGAACAACATGACTTCATGACAGACATATGCCCTCGACATTGCCTGTAAAATACAACACATTCAGTGACATTCGATTAGTGATTTATCAGCTTCTGCAGCTGGACATGTTGAAAACATTTCAGGCCCTCAGGGTTTTTTTTTTTTCAAGGTGGTCAGAATAAAAAAATGTATTACAGCAAAGGAGTGTCCCTCCTTAGTTTGAGCTGGAGGCCATGAAGCCCAAATAAAGCTCAACCATTAACTGAGAGGATCTAGAAGGAATGTTTGATCCCTCGAAAACAAGACACCAGTTCACGCCTACTAACATTCAGTGCACTGAACGTCTCCGTTAAACGTGAGGATTTGTGCAGCAGGGTACCCATAAATCTGCAGTATTACCGTGCTAAGACGCCACCGTGAGATGAAGTGTTAATGTCTGTAATATCTCTTATTATATCCCATCTTAACTCAAAACCCCATCGCACCCCCCACTGACAGCCATCTGCAATACTTCCACATCAGCACACAACGCTGTGCCATGTATGACATGCCTCCCAGTGCCTTTTTAGGGCAGTTAGCTTATCAAATGTGAGTCACGTTCTTACCCCTGACTCAAATCATGACTATCCTCTTCATTACCTCTAGAACACACACAGAAGCGCCGGACAGACTCACGCACACACATGCAACAACACACTGTGTAATGCATGTTCAGTAGACATTGATGCAAATGCATGCATACAAAAGCACTGGTCCCTGAACACATCATTCACAGCATTAGAAGAAGCAAAAGAACTTCAGAGACCCATGAGCTTCACACTACAACTAGTTCCGACACACACAATGTGCCTCTAAAAGCCATTCGCGTAGAAAAGAAAACCACAAATTAGATCTCAGCTGAGAGAAATCTCAACAATGATGACAATCAGATTTCTCAAGTCCGCAATCAGAGGTTCTTCACATTTGCGTTCCACGTCTCAAATTCGTATTTCTCCAAAGACGTTTCAGGAGACAAAGTTACATCTCCAGTAAATCTCCTGAGCTTGTGAAAGAGCAGCCCCTGAGCAATACAATTTTCCTCTGGGTTGTGAAGCATGCCCTCCATATTATGCTATAGATTTCCATAATAATATCACAAGCTCTCCAGGGTCTCTCAGAGGAGTCCTACACTGTATGGTTTCTCCCCTGGGTGTTAAGGCGCAGAAGCTCGGCTCAGAGAAATCTGACAGCTGCATTTTCAAACAACTTTAAAAAAGGGACAAATTCAGGTGAGTCTATGCATAGAGATATGATGTTATTTGGACCCCGTTTCCATCATGTATTCTGATGCTCAACACTTGCCTTCTTTCAGGATGTGGGTGTAGATCATCCACAGCATGAGCAGGCAGCAGAGAGACGCACCTCCGCCGGCACAGAGCGCCCGCATCCCCGACTGCATCCTCACTACGTCCCGCAGAAAATACTCCCGGCACCCAGCCTAGAGCAAGTTCAAAGCAAACTCGGCTACTTCCATAGATTTTCACGGGAATGCGTCCGGGATGCGAAGAGAGAGTTAATCCGACGTGAATTTACGCACAGTGGTTTCCATTTTACGCATCTCATAAAACGCATTCAAATATTTAACTTGCAGTGAGGGGCATTAAAAAGTAATTATCGAACGGGTACGTGCCCAATTTAATATTTAACTATACAGGCTAATATGTGTTTTAATTAAAAAGCAAAGCAAATCAAATTGATGGAAAACTCATCCAAGCAAAGTAAAATGAGTCATAATTTGGTCCGTTGGAAATTGCGCAAATCCTCTGCGGTCTGGAGAAGTATCCACACAGGGTGAAATGGTCAGTGGTACCAGTCCAGTGGTAACAGGTCCAGAATGTACGGATGCTGACTGTAGATGAGCTCGAGACGGAGGTTCGGTTGTGGGTCTTCAGAAATGCGTCTTCTTCAATGTCACTCCGACGTTCCCAAACCAGTTCGTGTCAAATCACACAGAATCTGCCCTGTGGAGTTACAGAGAACCGCAGTGAAGCGTTTCGCACACATTCTCCGTGATTCGTGGCTGGATTCAGAGACGAGTTCTCCCTCCTCTAGCACGCGCACACACGCTAACTCACGCACACACTCACAATGTGTGAGGAGAAGGGATGGAGATCGTAAGGAATTTAACTATTCCGGCTCCTTAAGGATTATTTTAGTACTTAAGGAAAATATTTGACAATGCAATAGAACTGTCCAGTTTGTGGTCCTAAAACCCAGGGGGGAAATGCATTTACAAACTAGGATTCCTTGTGGAATTTCGTATGGGCGTTTACATGTCCCGAATTATGAGTAGCCTACATTAAGTTTTGCGGTTAATATGAATGGGGGAAAAGAAAAAGAAAAAACTCAAGTTTTGTTCTACTTCAGTAAGCCTACGTGAACTGATAATACGTTTCTTGAGGTCATAGAAGTTAGGATATTCGTTCGGGAAACTACACGTCGCGCGGTATTATTCAGTGAAAAGAATCGACTCGGAATCAATCCTGCGGGAATCGAATAGCCTGCTGGTCGCGCTGTATGCGTTAGGCGGTGTTGGGGAAAGTTACTTTTAAAAGTAATGCATTACAATATTGCGTTACTCCATAAAAAAGTAACCAATTACGTTACTTAGTTACTTTTTATGGAAAGTAATGCGTTACGTTACTTTTGCGTTACTTTTAAAATCTGGACAGGGCTTGCTTGTTCGTTTTAAAATAAAAAAGTTCTATTTTTAGCAAATATAAAAGCCTTTTCACACCAAAAGTGAAATGAATAAGCCTCAGGCTGAAGGGAAAGAAAATGTACGTCCGTACAGTAGAACGCAGAAGAAGAAATTTCAACACACTTCAGCAATAAAAAAAGACACAAATGTTTGTCTAGAGTAATTTGTGCTTATTAGTACGGTTGAACTGGATCATCGAAGGTCAGAAGCAAATACATTGGTTAATAGAATGGGATTAAATA
>NW_015505438.1:163253-186740 GCF_001515645.1 Sinocyclocheilus grahami | reverse complement strand
GGCGGGGGGGGGGGGGGGTGGGGGGGAGTAACTTGCGTTACTTATTTGAAAAAGTAACTCAGATATTCTCTTGAAAAAGTAATGCGTTACTTTACTAGTTACTTGAAAAAAGTAATCTGATTACGTAACTCGCGATTACCCCAACACTAGCGATAGGTTTATCAGACTCATTCCCTCTTGAATCGAACTGTACTAGTGCCACTATATGCGTTTAATAAAGTAAAAAGAACCGGCCTATCGCAGTCATCCCCTCTGAATTCGCACTATATTGGTCGCGATGTATGCGTTGGAGTCAATAAAAAGAACCGGCTCTTCGGAGTCATTTCCTCTCAATTCGGAATATACTGGTCGCGGTATAGTTAATATAGCCTATATTGACAGGTTGACAGTTTTACAGTTTATTTAGTCATAATTAGCTGTCCTTAAGGTGACAACACTATAAGGCGGTTGTACATAATTTTATACCTATATTTCTACATATCAATTTCTCCATTTAAGTATCCAGTATTCAATAATCAGTTGTTTACTGTACAAAACAATCAGATCATCTCCTACAAAACTACAAAATAAAAAATTGTGATACAAAAGAAAAGACTGGCTACTCCTTGCAGAGTTCACATGCTGAAATTAAAATAGATTTCAGTAGCACATTTTTCATAAAGTCATTGTTTACACTTATATTGTACAGAGAACACCTTTTTGTGAAAAGAGCCAGCAATATTTGCAAATGATCTTGTAACAAGTATAGGGCGGTGACTGGAATTGCAGCTAAGAGTCTAAATATCTGGATATGAATACTATATACTATACAGGATTCGATAGACAAATAAATTAATGGAATGCCTTCTTTTGTGTTATTGAATATATACATAAAATATCAGCCCATAAAAAGCCTCTTCTAATGCAATATGCATAGAGCAGTGTGCATTATCCAAACAGGATGATTTAAACAACAGCATTTCCATGAGCTTTACATAAAGTATTAAACATGGGCACAATTTATTAAACTTATCAGAGAAGCAATGATGAGAACACGATAATGTGTTACGGGTTAAAAATGTGTTATATACATTATGTCACAAATAAGCATCACAAAGACAAGATTATACATCATAAAGGGAGATCAACAGATTCATACCTCAGGTGATTCGTGGAGTGACTGACATGAGAATGCTTTCCAAAACACACCATAAAAAAAAAAAAAGTAAAATGGAGTCTTTTTTTTCTTTGCAAATTTGTGCTCTATCAATATGTTGTTTTTCCTCTCGCTCTCTCTCTCCCTCCCAAAATCTGCACGTCACCCCCTGGGAGATAAGACCAGGTACAGTGCTTCATCTCCATATTTTGGTATTCTGCACTGCACTGGTGAACAATCCATTCGCATCTTTTAAGATTAACGGCAAACCACCGTTAGACATTTTTTTCTCCTTTTGCTATTGACATTACAAAATCTTTCCCTATCCTTAGTGAGCAATGTGAAATGAACATATTGTTCCACATTGATTATTCACCCACTCTCATGTCTTTCCAAACCTTCTTTCTTTCATGGATCACAGAAGATGATATTTTGACTTCATGATGTCTTTACTTTCAAAGAACACATACAATGACCAGGGGCTTTCAGGCTCCAAAAAAAGACAAAAAGACACTGTAAAAGTATACAATTTGTGTCATATTTGGACTTCTTTTATGGTGCTTTTGTGTTCTTTTTGAAGCAAGGCACCTGGTACCTGTAAGACTTCATTTGTGTAGAAAAAAGCAGTGTGAACTTCTTCAAAGTACAATAAAATAAAAATAAATGTAAAAATATTAGGACTGTCAAAAGAAAGCAAGTGCAATTAATTTCTTTGCAATTAATGGCTTAACATTCAGTCAATTTTTTAGGGGGGAAAGCTAAGTAAAATTTATTTATAATAAGTAATATTTATACAAATTAATAATAATAATAATTATTATTTTTGTTGTTGTACAAAATATGTAAATCTTTTTTATTTATAATAATGAATAATAAATAATGATATCATTATTATAAATAAAATGTGATACACCTTTTTTATTTATGACAATAATAATAATAATAATTCTTTTCAAAAAACACATACAGTCACCTGGGGCTTTCAAGCTTCAGAAAGCACAAGACGACAGGATAAAAGTATTCATACGACTTGTGTCATATGCATTTTCTGGTTGTTTGGATACTTTTGTGGTGCTTTTGTGTCCTTTTTGGAGCTTGGTTCTTGGTACCTGCTTTCATTTGTGTGGCAGTGTGAACATGCTTCAAAAAATCTCCTTTTGCATTCAAAATACAGGTTTATGCAAGCACACATGATGACAGAACTTTCATTTTGGGCAAAATATTCCTTTAAGCACTCTGAAAGACTAATCAAGCATCATCTATGTTCTAGCGAGGCTTTCACACATATCGCAGCAGACAGCTCAGGGCACGCACACCTTTTTCTAGAGACCCTTAAATGTCCATTAATTCTTTTTCAAAAGTCAAACAGGCAGATTTTCTACATCGATTTGGCCTCTTCTACAGTCTTCTTTAACAACAGTAAACAACAGATGACACCCAAGCTATATTTTAGTGAGCATCTGAGCTCAGAAACGTGACCAGCAGCCCTTAAAAAAGCAATAATCTCAGACAAGCACCGCTCGCTTCCTCTCAGCAAAGAAAACCCATAATGCGCTCTTCTGACCGAAAACCTTGAAACAACCTCGCATATAGATCTGAATTCATTATCACACATCAAAGCAAATCTAATTTCATATATTGTTTCAAAACCTGATAGTCCAGACCTCTGTGTGTGTGTGTGTGACTCTGAAGTCAGTACACAAGGGCCATCTGTGCGGCCAATAAAGTCGGTGTTTGTGGAGCACGCTGTCAGATTTAGCGCCCTGCTGATGCCTCTCCATCTTCTAAATGACCGTCGTTATAAACTCCCCACTCATA
Source organism: Sinocyclocheilus grahami (assembly GCF_001515645.1). Lineage (NCBI taxonomy): Eukaryota > Metazoa > Chordata > Actinopteri > Cypriniformes > Cyprinidae > Sinocyclocheilus > Sinocyclocheilus grahami. The sequence continues at coordinate 183,787 of NW_015505438.1, read as the reverse complement.
CAGAACCATATCAATAATTCAGACCCAGACCCTACAACCATCCAGCCTCATTTGCGGTTGAGGGGACACTCTCACGCCATGCCAGGGTCCCATGGAAAATGTTCGGCCGTAATTATCCGATGCTGATGACAACTTTCCCAATGATCTGATAGAGGTGGCGCAGGTTATTCTTCAGGACGAGAGAGCGTGACAGCACTGGAAGACCTTTGGCTCTAAAGTCTATTAAAAAAGACTCTCGGCCATCGCCCTCAGGGCCGTTCATCCTTCATTTTAATGGTCTGAGAGTTGAAGTGCATTCTTTAGCTGTGTCACCGTTCTGTCGCTCGGAGAGAAATGAGCGGCTCCGGTGTCTCTTTGGCAGATGTCTGGAGACCCATCCAAATGGAATCAGCTGCTTTGAATCACAGGATTTCATCCATGCAGAGGCAGCATATGGTTCGTGTTTGTGCGGTTAACTTTGCTTTTCCTTATTAGCATCCTCTACCTCGCGCCTTGAGAAATATCACAATTTGGTTCGCCGTGGAACATCATTATTCTTGCTAGAGTGCAATAAGAACAGACCTCACTCTACGGCAATCAATATTTACAACTGCGGCCGTGCCTTTGCATCTATTGTTTGGGTTTTATCACTTTCTGCTGTGCTGGTCCTCGGTTTTGCTTCTGCGGAAACTGCGCTGCCACAGCGCACAATCTGTAAGCTGACATTTTCTGCCAATTTGTAAGGAGAGGAAATAAATGCAATCCAATTACTGTATAAAAAACAATTATGTAGAAGCGCATAATGGATGCTATTAGTCTGTTCTGCAATGAATACATGAATATAGTATATGTTGATATCAGACACGCTAGTGATTCTCAACAAGCGGTTTGTGTTCCCTGGGGGCACTTCCTTTTCCTTTTCCTTTTTAAACATATAAAACATCAATTATGAGTTTAAAATTAAATATTAGGGCTGTCAAAAGAAGTAAGCATAATTAATCTCTTTGTAATAACTGACTTAACACATTGTTACATTTTTAAAGCAGAGCAAAAAGCCAAAAAGAAAAAGCAAATAGTACTAGTAATAAATAATAATAATAATAATAAAAAAAGCTTTATCATTATTATTATTATTATAAAATTAATGATTATTAATAAAAATAATACTTACAATTATTATTATTATTATATACAAAGTATGAAAAAATACATGAATTTATTTTTATTTATGCATGTATTTATTATTAAATAATAATATTAATAATAATAAACAAATTATAAATTATATTATATAAAATAATAAATACATTGTTTCATAATTTATATATATTTTTAATCAATAATACATAATGATAATTATTATTACATAAAGTATGAAACAATACATTAATTAATTTTTTATTTTTATGTATGCATGTATTTATTATTATTAAATAATAATAATTATAATATTACAAAATAAAAACCTATTATTATTATAAATTATATTATATAAAATAATATATACATATTGTTTAATAATTTATATATATTTTTAATCAATAATACATAATAATAATTATTATTACATAAAGTATGAAACAATACATGAATTAATTTTTTATTCTTGTATGCATGTTTTTTAAAATACATGTATAAATAGACAAAAATATCTGTAAGCTATTGTCCGCCTTAATATCTAATAATAATATACACAATATAATAAAATAATTTAGATATTAAAAGAAGAAGAAAAGTATTAATAAGTATTATTATAAATAAATAAAATATCTGTAATAAGCCATTTTTATACTAAATGTAATTTTGTGACATTATAAATATATTTTAAATATAAATATACTTAAATCTAACATTTCAATATAGCCAAATATAATAACTGATGGAGCAGTAAGGATACATGAGACAAACAAAATTGGGAAACGATGAGCAACAAAATTAAGTTTACACATTGTGTGCTTATGTTATTTAGATTTGAGAAACAAACCTATGAAGGTTAGGTCAAATCTATGAAACTCATCAACATCACAGCACACAAAGTAGGATGAGATGCAAAATGCTTTTGATTAACAGGGTTCTGTATTGGCCATCTGTGTCGGCAATTATAAGAATGACAATTTAGGATTTATAATGCATTCATATCACTTTATATGAAAGGTCTGTGACTTACTCAGAATTATGACTTTCATTAAAGGATGATGATATGACAGCAGCTTCCCATTTGTAATTAAGAGTCTCCTGACTGTCAGCACTGACAAACCACAGAATAAAGCTTCCAAGGTCACATCAATATAATGAAATAAACTCATATCATTGGACGTTATTATAAAGTCATCAATAATATTTTTTAATAAACAACTTCGACCTATATGTCAACACATTTCAACGGACAAAATCCCATTTAATGAAAAAACATTTTATCACAGTGACTCCCTCATTTGGTTCAAGCTGTGAATAACAGCGGAATTACTTCTGTTGCTATTCAGCCGGCTTCCTCCTCACTGCAAATAATGCTGAGAGGAATAAAAAAATAAAAAAATAAAACAGAAATGCTAGAAAACTAAGTGCACAATAAATAGAGAAATAAAGTGATGCAAGGTCAGAACAAATAAGCAAGAAAACCAAAAAGATTGCAAGCGCCTGTTTTAACACCCACAACCCGGCATATAACAAATATCAGATGTTAAAAAAAACTTTATGCTTTACATCTTTATTCTATCACGCGGATGAGATTTTTGTTAATGACAGAGCATAATAGCGTGCGTTTTGAGGATGGCATTATGGGTAATCACTTGCGTTTCTTATCTCACGCCTGTTAACGACAGTGTTCGTTAAAACAGCAAAATTGCCTCTGTCAAGTGCTTCTTTCATTGGAAATGAGCTCTTTATCGGAACCTGCAGCCAGAGGAAACATCATACATCAGCCTCTCTGCTTTATCGTATTTTCAATTCTTCCCTCTAATGGAGTTATCTGCAATTTCTCCGCTATCAGCCCGAACACTGGAACCGAGCTGGTTTGAGGAATGTGGTTTGATTTGCATTGTTTAATAGCTTCTTTTTTTTCTCCTTACACTTCCAATGATTAGTGAACGTACTTTGCGGACAATGGCCGTCCAATCATTAATCTTCTTGAGCTCGTTATTGCGGAAGTATTGGGAGTGAATAATTACAGCTGCATTAATAGCAGTAAATAGGAAGTTCTTTACAGAAGAAAGAAACACTCGACAGTATAGGCTACGCTCATCAGAACTGCTCATTAAAGTATAGCGATTCAGTCGTCTGTGATAACTGATACGCGAACAAATCTCTCTCTTATTTTCACGAAATCATAGGGGATGAAGGCAAAACGTGTGGTCGGCTCTCAAGGTCAAATGGTGCTGCTGGAGTTGAGATGAAGCTTTATCTAGTCTGTATGTGAACACTGAAAAAACTGTTTATATGTAGGTAATGAAATGATCAGAAGGCCATTATTGGTGATACACTTCAATGAACCAGGCCTCATATTTACTAAACTCTAACGTCAAGCTCCGAAGAACACTTATTGCTCTCAAAAAATGAAAAATATACTGGTTTTTCCCCCAGTACAACCCTGAAGAGAGCTCAGGGCCGTGTGAAGAATGAAATTTAGACTGTAAATCAGCCACCACTGTACAGGAAAATCTACATGCGCAAAGACACCGAGACTCCCTCCAGTACTTTGACTGAAATTAAGACTATAACAGAAGGCAATACAATTAAAATAACTAATTAATGGTTTAAATGATTTTAATGATATTTAAAATATATAAATATAATATAAAATAATTATAATATAATATAATAATCAATTAAAAATATTAACATAATATAAAATAATATATTTGCTTGGGCCTAACATTTTTAAAACAGGCCAAATATCTAAAATCAGCCGTTGAGCAAAATCATTTTCTTTGCATTTATGATAATAATAATAAAAACATTATATATTATATTATATCTTAAAATGAATAATAAAATAAATAAATATAGGCCTCTCTCCTCTTTTTAAGTGGGAGAACTTGCACAATTGGTGGCTGACTAAATACTTTTTTGCCCCACTGTATATATATATATATATATATTTATATTTATATATTTATATTTATATTGTATTAAAATATATTATATTATATATAGACATTTATAATAAGTTTTTATAAATAATAATAAATAATATATAAAACTTTAAATTTTAGGTAAATTATTTGTAAAATGGTATGTAAACATAGCAGCAGCCAATATTTGAGCAAATCTGTTTTGTTGTTGTTTTTTAAATAACTTGCCTTGCTTTTTCAAACAGGACTCACCTATAGCCTCTGACTCAACATGTTGTAATGCTGAAAACACAATTCAGCTAAATTTCTCGTCTTCAGGATGTAAATGTTCTAAAAAAAGATGAAACATGCAGAAATGTGTTACATTTCCACAAACACTGCTGTAAATAAACTGTACACTTCTAATACATATACCTGCTGATTCCACGGCCACCTTCAAAACACAGCACAACAGTTTTCTGTGTCTTTGTTTTAAATTCAATTGGTGTTATCAGCAGGTCTGGTTGTAGGCACCTCTTGTTTACTTTGTTTTAATGGTTTTAAGGCCTGAGGCGGCGCACTGACTGCATTGCTTTCCGGAATCTGCTGGAACAACAGATTTTAGATGAAGGTTCTTCCACAAACAATAACAACAACAAAAACCTTCCTGGAATTGGGAGTTTTAGCTGCTCAAACATTAGAAAAAGAGACCTCTGAGAAAAGGCCTCTGTGACAGGAGACAAAATGATTTTTGTGTGAGGGGAAAAACTAGCACTAGCACACACATTTATGCTAATGTGTTTCTCTCTCTCTCCCTCCCTCCCTGTGTCTATTCCTTATATCTTTATGTTTTAAACGTTACAAAACAAGCTGATCCAGATCCATACTCCTACACAACGTGGGGCATGCAGCATCGGCCCTGCACCAATGTTCTGTGTGATCCTGTGGTATTTCTATTCCAATACGGCCACTGAAATAGCATCGGGGAAACAAGAGCTAGCTGCCTCCACACGACATCAAACCCACATTTCATCTTCTCCACATTTCACCTGGAATGAAAAACATATGCAGCTGAAAATATTTTAAGCAGCATTAACAACCTAGGGTGCGCCCTGTATCCCACCCACCACGACCCTACAGGAAACACCCTAGTACTACGTCCAAGCATTTTTCTTTCCAAAATAAATGAATCAGGGGTTTAGTTATACTTTATCATTTGAAAATGTGTTTGTATCGGTGTTCTTAATTTACAGAATTATATTTAAGGGATTGGTTTCACGTCGTTTGAAACTGGATATATATATAATATATATTTGTTTTGTTTAAAGGGGTGGCTGACTGTTTTTTTCTAGGCTTGATTGTGTTTATGGGATGCAGTTTAACATGTGTTAATGCATTATTATTCACATAAATTACTTTTATTCTAAACCACTCTGTCCCTTCTCCGATGAATGCTCTGATGATTTCCTGTTTTTATGAAGCCCCTCCCTCAGAAATACGTGATGGGCTCAGATTGGTTAGCTGGCCCAGTGTGCTGTGATTCGCTAGACCGCCTAGTGCAGTCCAGAAAGGTCACGCCCTTCACCTCAGTGGCATGCGCCATATATGCGTTGTATTGTAAACAATGGCGTCGTCAATACTGCTTATCAATTTGAGCCCGATTGAGACCCAGAGAATATTATTTAAATGAAAATCGCGCAGATCCTGTGCAAGCACGGCTCTTCCAGGACATTTCAGAATGGTATGTTTCTTTGTTTGTTGTCGTCTCATACTTTTAGATACGCTGTTATTTGTAAATGCTACTGCTTATGTTAGCTTCTACTATACGGTTTTATCCTGATATAAGCTTTAAAGGTGACACATCATGGAAATCTGACTTTTCCCGGTTTTAAGTGCTATAACCGGGGCCCCAGTGCAACTACCAACCAAGGAAATGAGAAAAAGATTAACCCAGTAACTTTGTTTTGGGAAGCCTTTTTCTGCAAGTGTCTGGAAAAACGAGTACATCTGATTTCGCTCCCCTTGTGACGTTGCAAAGGGATCTCATTATAATATTGGAGGAAGTCGTGGCCTAATGGTTAGAGAGTCGGACTTGTAACCCAAAGGTTGCGAGTTTGAGTCTCAGGTCCGGCAGGAATTGTAGGTGGGGGGAGTGAATGTACAGTGCTCTCTTCCACCTTCAATACCACGGCTGAGGTGCCCTTGAGCAAGGCACTAAACCCCCAACTGCTCCCTGGCATATGGCCGCAGCATAAATGGCTGCCCACTGCCCCCGGTGTGTGTTCACTGCTGTGTGTGTGCACTTAGGATGGGTTAAATGCAGAGCACTAATTCCTAGTATGGGTAACCATACTTGGCCACATGTCATGTCACGTGACATCTGTAAGTTTCCACCCATGGTGCCGTCATTTTGACTTTGCAAGAAACAACGGTGTACGAGTTCTAATGCAATGGCGATACTTTGAGCAAAACATGCTAACTGTTCTGCCTTTGGCTGCACAGACGAGCACAGAACACTATTTAGAGTCCCGGCCCCAGAGGGGACAAGAGAGCAGTGGAATTATTGATTTATTTCAGATCCACACAGATCTAATATAAACATGCAATATCTTTCCCAGTTCTATACTTTCACAGACATGACCGACTGTTTTTGTAACTCATGTGTGTTTTTAACGTAAACTTGTGTGAATGAGAACTTAGTTTAGTACTCACATGCCCGTGACAGCCGCTTTCTGTACGTGCGCGTTGGATGTGTGCACTCAGAAAACCGTACATCAGAAGTTTAATCTAATATGGTTTTAAATGCATGATTTCAGCACGATAAACATGATAATCAGAACCAAAACAGACCTGCTTTTTTTTAGCAGGTACAAGCTGTAATGGCTCAGCTCTATTCTGGAAAAGGGGGCGAGGAGCAGCAGCTCATTTGCATTAAAAGAGACATGCATGAAAACAGCATGTGTCTGCTTCCACTTAAAATAAGCATTTTCAAAATGATATTGTAACAAAGTTTGTAGATCGGGAAGAAGGAGGCGGGAACCGGCGAACACTCAAACAAAACTTTAATAATAAAATAAACACAAAATAGCGCGACAGCCCCTCGCGGACGACTGCCGCGCACAAACGAAACCAAAACACAAAATAAAATCCAGGCCTGGTCCTCTCTCGTCTTTCCCTGTCGTCACTCCTCCTTTGTATCCTTCCGGAGCTCCTCCGTGAGACTCGAGACCGGTGAGTGGCGCAGGTGTCGCGCATTCGCAATTCCTCCCCCGGCCTCGCTCCGTTCCCACGTCTCTCGGCCCCGCCCCTCTCGTCACAGATATAATGATATAATAAATGATCTGTGGGGTATTTTGAGCTGAAACTTTACAGACACATTCTGGGGACACCTGAGACTTATATTACATATTGTAAAATGGGGCATAATACAGCAGAATACATGATTGCGTTGTAGCATTTTTGTAATATTAATTAGTTCACAGAAAAATGAAAATTCTGTCATTAATTACTCACCCTCATGTCGTTCCAAACCCCCTAAGACCTTCGTTCATCTTCGGAACACAAATTAAGATATTTTTGATGGAATCTGAGAGCTGTTTTACTCACCCTCGAAGCATCCTAGATGTATGTGACTTTTCTTTCAGCCGAATCCAATCAGAGTTATATTAAAAATGGTCCTGGCCCCGCCAAGCCTTACAATAGTTTTGTGCTTATAATTTGTGACCCGCGTTTTGTTTTGTTCTATCTCCGCGCTCGTCACTAATCACGCAACGCCGACGTCCTACGTCATCCGCCGGGATGCCTTCCGCCTATGACAGAATACCAGAAGAGAGAAAAAGTGTTTATTACGTTTGAAATATGAAGGATATGTGTGTTCATTCAAAGAAAGGTTTTCCTATGAATTAATTAGTAGAAAAGTCCATTTCTACTGTGCATTGTGGATTTCCTACGGAACATGCAGTGATTTTCCCTGCTTCGCATTCCATTAGGTCGTAAATGTATCTGGTGTCAGGGTTGCCATGGTAACCAGGGTCCTGGGCCCTATTCACAGACAACTTGGCACCCAGTATGTTTATTGGGTGAGGGGTCTGTGAACGTTTTGTTAATCTAATGAATAACTGATTTGTTAAATCAAATGAAATATTGTGTGTTTGATTGGTCCAGACGCTACATTCATATGAAAGAACCCAAACAAAACTTTGCACTATACGCACTGCAATCACTCAGTGCTTCACAACAAGGTTGGGATTCACACAACTAGACATTTTGTTAAAACTACTGTAACTCAAGAAAGCCATTCAAAAGACATGGTTGCAATAACACCAAAAATATTATTATTGTAACAGCCCTCCTTTTCTACCTCAGCCAGGAATAAGTGCCCTGTTAAAAAACAACAGTCATATGATTATAAATAGCATTTAAATAACAGAAATATTTGTTACAAGAAAATAAAAAATGAAAAGTTATTTACTGAAAAGCTTCCCCTTCACAGGAAATCTCCAGTCTCACGTGGAAGAAGGAGAGAGAGATTAACATTATCTAATGGCTTCAGAAGACTTCAGAACACTTCATGGACGATTTTAAGGTACTTTTATGGTGACAGTCCAGCCCTCAGCCATCATTAAAGGGGAAAAAGCAGCCTGCACATTCTGCTAAACAGCTGCAGCTTTGTGTTTCACAGAAAAGAAAGCAAGTTTAACAGCTTTGGAATGACGTAAAGGGGAATAAATGATGAAAGGCTAAACGTATTCCACTATGGCCATGTTCACACAGCAGCAGAATACGGTTGTCAGTCCTGTATTTGAGTCCTTAATACGTTTTCGTTCACACACATTACGGTTATTTACGGGCGTGACAACCGCATTCTGTAACCAAACTCACACCCGTATATTTTCAGGACTCACAACCGCATTCTCGGAAAACAGGCACTGTGTGAAAGGAACAGGACTGGACAACTAGTTGTCTGTCACTTCATACATGTGTCATCTGAAAGCTAGATCCAGTCTCCACCGGAGTCACTCCCGTCAGTTTTGTGTTCTGCGTGCAACTCAAATGCTCCCCTCTCCACCCAAATTTAACATTATCTGCTATTGCTCTGAGCAACAGTTATCATTAGTGTAAAATGTTACTGCTGATTAGCAAATCCAGAGTTTGAGAACAAGCTTCTATTCTCTAATTTAATATTTTTGTCTCATTACATGATAGTCTCAAGTATAACAATAAAAAAAAAATTGTAATTGAAAATTAATAAGCAATGGAGCCCAAATGACAAAAGACCTGATGAGTGCATTCTCCAGTGTGATCTGAGAGCATCTTGAGCTTTAATGGAAGCTAGGAAATGTGCTAGGAAAACTGAATTAGTCTATAAACAGTGATGAATCTTAAACATGTTTCACAACATTTGTTAAAGGAATAGTTCACCCTAAAATTAAAATTTTCTGAAAATTTACCCTCAGGTTATCCAAGACGAGTTTGTTTCTTCATCAGAACAGATGAAATGTAGCATTACATTATTGCTCACCAATAAATCCTCTACAGTGAATGGGTGCCGTCAGGATGAGAGTCCTAACAGCTGTTTAAAACATCACAATAATCCACAAGTGATCCACATGACTCCAGTGAATCAGTTAACATCTTGTGAAGTGAAAACCTGTGTTTGTATGAAACAAATCCATAATTTAAGCGTTTTAACTTTAAACCATTACTTTTGGCCAAAATACCAGTTTATAATCCAGTAACACTCAAATAACGCTCCATCCCCTGTCCTCTCAGATGAAAACCCACTGTTTAGAACTGTTTTTATTGTTCTGGTTTTTGTTCTTGATCTGTGCATATTTCCCTTCTGATTCAGACAAGATGACTTTCACTGGAGAAAGTAATATTAGGGATAGAATTTTTTATATAAAAAAATGTTTTGGAGTTAAGAGCATTATGATGGATTTGTTTATCAGAAACATGCACATTTTCACTTCACAAGACATTAATTAATGGACTGGATTATTTGTGGGTTATTGTGATGCTTTTATCAGCCGTTCGGTCTCTCATTTTGACGGCACCCATTCACTGCAGAGGATCCATTGGTGAGCAAGTGATGTAATGCTAAATTTAATAATTCTAATAATAAACAAACTATCCATGTCTTGGATGGCCAGGGGGTGAGTATATTTACAGCATATTTTTTTTATTTTTGGGAGAATTCATCCTCAATGTTTAAAAATCTAAAACTTTTAAACCCAAAAGGCTTTTTTCTCCTTTACTCACTCACTCACACCTCAGAAGTCAGCAGTCAGTTCCTAGATACTACAGTTAAAGACATACGAGAAATAAATGAACATCAAATCTACTCACACGTATACTGAACATCTTTAAAAGAGAAACGCAAAAGCAGCAAAGAGCGAGCCTTTCACTGAGATATTCAGGTACCTGTGCAGCAAAGCAGCAGACAGGAAATTAAAAGAGCTCATTATCAGCTCTGCTCTGAGATCATTGTATTCTTCTCTAGCTTGTAAAAACTTAATATCAGCATATCTGAGAATAACACATCACTGCTCCACAAATGTTTTTGTACTGAAACAGAAAAGAAAATTGTGTGTTTTACAGAGATGGGAAGTAACAAGTACAAATACTTTGTTATTGTACTGTATTTTTCTGGTATCAGTAATTTACTTTGTCGCGCATTCGCAATTACTCCACCGGCCTCGCTCCGTTCCCACGTCTCTCGGCCCCGCCCCTCTCGTCACAGATATAATGATATAATAAATGATCTGTGGGGTATTTTGAGCTGAAACTTTACAGACACATTCTGGGGACACCTGAGACTTATATTACATATTGTAAAATGGGGCATAATACAGCAGAATACATGATTGCGTTGTAGCATTTTTGTAATATTAATTAGTTCACAGAAAAATGAAAATTCTGTCATTAATTACTCACCCTCATGTCGTTCCAAACCCCCTAAGACCTTCGTTCATCTTCGGAACACAAATTAAGATATTTTTGATGGAATCTGAGAGCTGTTTTACTCACCCTCGAAGCATCCTAGATGTATGTGACTTTTCTTTCAGCCGAATCCAATCAGAGTTATATTAAAAATGGTCCTGGCCCCGCCAAGCCTTACAATAGTTTTGTGCTTATAATTTGTGACCCGCGTTTTGTTTTGTTCTATCTCCGCGCTCGTCACTAATCACGCAACGCCGACGTCCTACGTCATCCGCCGGGATGCCTTCCGCCTATGACAGAATACCAGAAGAGAGAAAAAGTGTTTATTACGTTTGAAATATGAAGGATATGTGTGTTCATTCAAAGAAAGGTTTTCCTATGAATTAATTAGTAGAAAAGTCCATTTCTACTGTGCATTGTGGATTTCCTACGGAACATGCAGTGATTTTCCCTGCTTCGCATTCCATTAGGTCGTAAATGTATCTGGTGTCAGGGTTGCCATGGTAACCAGGGTCCTGGGCCCTATTCACAGACAACTTGGCACCCAGTATGTTTATTGGGTGAGGGGTCTGTGAACGTTTTGTTAATCTAATGAATAACTGATTTGTTAAATCAAATGAAATATTGTGTGTTTGATTGGTCCAGACGCTACATTCATATGAAAGAACCCAAACAAAACTTTGCACTATACGCACTGCAATCACTCAGTGCTTCACAACAAGGTTGGGATTCACACAACTAGACATTTTGTTAAAACTACTGTAACTCAAGAAAGCCATTCAAAAGACATGGTTGCAATAACACCAAAAATATTATTATTGTAACAGCCCTCCTTTTCTACCTCAGCCAGGAATAAGTGCCCTGTTAAAAAACAACAGTCATATGATTATAAATAGCATTTAAATAACAGAAATATTTGTTACAAGAAAATAAAAAATGAAAAGTTATTTACTGAAAAGCTTCCCCTTCACAGGAAATCTCCAGTCTCACGTGGAAGAAGGAGAGAGAGATTAACATTATCTAATGGCTTCAGAAGACTTCAGAACACTTCATGGACGATTTTAAGGTACTTTTATGGTGACAGTCCAGCCCTCAGCCATCATTAAAGGGGAAAAAGCAGCCTGCACATTCTGCTAAACAGCTGCAGCTTTGTGTTTCACAGAAAAGAAAGCAAGTTTAACAGCTTTGGAATGACGTAAAGGGGAATAAATGATGAAAGGCTAAACGTATTCCACTATGGCCATGTTCACACAGCAGCAGAATACGGTTGTCAGTCCTGTATTTGAGTCCTTAATACGTTTTCGTTCACACACATTACGGTTATTTACGGGCGTGACAACCGCATTCTGTAACCAAACTCACACCCGTATATTTTCAGGACTCACAACCGCATTCTCGGAAAACAGGCACTGTGTGAAAGGAACAGGACTGGACAACTAGTTGTCTGTCACTTCATACATGTGTCATCTGAAAGCTAGATCCAGTCTCCACCGGAGTCACTCCCGTCAGTTTTGTGTTCTGCGTGCAACTCAAATGCTCCCCTCTCCACCCAAATTTAACATTATCTGCTATTGCTCTGAGCAACAGTTATCATTAGTGTAAAATGTTACTGCTGATTAGCAAATCCAGAGTTTGAGAACAAGCTTCTATTCTCTAATTTAATATTTTTGTCTCATTACATGATAGTCTCAAGTATAACAATAAAAAAAAAATTGTAATTGAAAATTAATAAGCAATGGAGCCCAAATGACAAAAGACCTGATGAGTGCATTCTCCAGTGTGATCTGAGAGCATCTTGTGCTTTAATGGAAGCTAGGAAATGTGCTAGGAAAACTGAATTAGTCTATAAACAGTGATGAATCTTAAACATGTTTCACAACATTTGTTAAAGGAATAGTTCACCCTAAAATTAAAATTTTCTGAAAATTTACCCTCAGGTTATCCAAGACGAGTTTGTTTCTTCATCAGAACAGATGAAATGTAGCATTACATTATTGCTCACCAATAAATCCTCTACAGTGAATGGGTGCCGTCAGGATGAGAGTCCTAACAGCTGTTTAAAACATCACAATAATCCACAAGTGATCCACATGACTCCAGTCAATCAGTTAACATCTTGTGAAGTGAAAACCTGTGTTTGTATGAAACAAATCCATAATTTAAGCGTTTTAACTTTAAACCATTACTTTTGACCAAAATACCAGTTTATAATCCAGTAACACTCAAATAACGCTCCATCCCCTGTCCTCTCAGATGAAAACCCACTGTTTAGAACTGTTTTTATTGTTCTGGTTTTTGTTCTTGATCTGTGCATATTTCCCTTCTGATTCAGACAAGATGACTTTCACTGGAGAAAGTAATATTAGGGATAGAATTTTTTATATAAAAAAATGTTTTGGAGTTAAGAGCATTATGATGGATTTGTTTATCAGAAACATGCACATTTTCACTTCACAAGACATTAATTAATGGACTGGATTATTTGTGGGTTATTGTGATGCTTTTATCAGCCGTTCGGTCTCTCATTTTGACGGCACCCATTCACTGCAGAGGATCCATTGGTGAGCAAGTGATGTAATGCTAAATTTAATAATTCTAATAATAAACAAACTATCCATGTCTTGGATGGCCAGGGGGTGAGTATATTTACAGCATATTTTTTTTATTTTTGGGAGAATTCATCCTCAATGTTTAAAAATCTAAAACTTTTAAACCCAAAAGGCTTTTTTCTCCTTTACTCACTCACTCACACCTCAGAAGTCAGCAGTCAGTTCCTAGATACTACAGTTAAAGACATACGAGAAATAAATGAACATCAAATCTACTCACACGTATACTGAACATCTTTAAAAGAGAAACGCAAAAGCAGCAAAGAGCGAGCCTTTCACTGAGATATTCAGGTACCTGTGCAGCAAAGCAGCAGACAGGAAATTAAAAGAGCTCATTATCAGCTCTGCTCTGAGATCATTGTATTCTTCTCTAGCTTGTAAAAACTTAATATCAGCATATCTGAGAATAACACATCACTGCTCCACAAATGTTTTTGTACTGAAACAGAAAAGAAAATTGTGTGTTTTACAGAGATGGGAAGTAACAAGTACAAATACTTTGTTATTGTACTGTATTTTTCTGGTATCAGTAATTTACTTCACAATTTGTTTTTCTGACTACTTTTTACTTTCACTCCTTACATTTTTACACAAATATTTGTACTACTTCTTACATTTTCAAACTAGGCTCGTTACTTTAGTTTTAATCTGCATTGGATCACCATTTGATAACAAATCTTTAATAAATCATAAATCGGTTAGTCTTTACTGGCAATGCGATTCGGCTCGTGCATGCTCCGCCAAAAGGTTTCTATCAGAGAGTAACCAATGCAAGTGACACGAGAATGGAGTGGAAGCGAATCAGACAGGCAAAACTACTGACCTGTTCAGGACTTCAAGTGCAGGTCAGTCTCATCTGTAATAGGCTACTGTCGTTTTGTCTTCGCTTACTTAGTTAAGCATTAAACTGCTAGCAACTCTTAGCAGTAGCAGCCAGAATAAAACTGTAAACCAAATAGATATATACTCTATCATGGTAACCACAAATTAACCATGGTTTTGCTACAGTAACCAAAGGCTGATGATACATGGACAACATTTTGAGCAATATTGCCGGGCACCGTTGGGAAATGTTGCCATCAACGGGCAACCAGGTGAGACACAGGGCCCACGACTGATCTACAATATCCAGATAGAAATTTGTTACCCAAGTGGCCAAGCAACGTTGCTCAAAAAAAGTTACCCAGCAAAATTGCTCAAAAAGTTGCCGCATGTATCATCAGCCATAGTCTAACCATTAAATTTGTAGTAAAACTATATGGTTGTAAATTAAAACAGTAACTGTAATCCAAAAAAACATGGTTACTATACTTTTAGGCTGATGATAAACTAGGCAACTTTTTGAGCAATGTTGCCCGGGCAACTTTGGGCAATGTTGCTGTCAACGGGCAACCAGGTGAGACACATGGCCCATGCACGACCGATCTAAAGTATCCAGAAAGAAATGTGTTACCCATTCTCAATGGGAAAGTAGCCAAGCAACATTGCTCAAAAAAAGTTGCCCGGCAAAATTGCTCAAAAATTAGCTGTGTGTATCATCAGCCTTAGTGTAATAAAGCATGGTTAATTTTGGTAAGAGAAAGAATATGACTAGTGATAATGCAATAACATGTTCAGTATTAGGATGTTTCTGAAAAGATATTATGATGATTATTATTGTACTATTTTTGACATTTAGGCAATTTAGAAAATATAGTTTTGTTAAATCTAGAGTATTTAAGTCATTTTAAGATAAAACAACACGGTCATAATGTGATACTGTAAATTGAACAAAGTTATGTTATTGCAAACAGAATACAATGAGGTGGTTGTTTTGCAACAAGGTGGAGACAGTTCTGTTCATAACAGTAGATGGCTGATGGAAAAAGTGACAGGTAACATGAAAACTAGTGAAAAAATTAAACACAAAGTGAGATGCAGAGAGATATCATGGAAAATGAAGAGACTGAAAATGGAAGTAAAGCTGCAGTTCAAAAGAGAACCTTTAATTATTTTGCATGGCCTAAGGTTTGAAACCTTTTTTTCTTTTTTTTTTAATGTGATGGCCATACAAAACACAGGGTTGTCCAGAATTTGTTGTGGGTGTATGGGATGGGATGCATGAGTGTGAGATTTCCTGGCCAGAAATTTTGTCCCAATCCTGCCCTGTTCTACATGGTGGTTGTTCAACCTTGATTCATTAGCTAACAAAATTTGAAATATAATTTATTTTGTATTAATGTGTCAATATGACATGAGGTCCATTTACCAGCGTTACACTAAAACAGGTAGTAGTAATGGGTACTTTTTACTTAAGTACCTTTGAGAGCCCTACTTCTGTACTTTAACTTGAGTATTTTAAATGTGCCTTTTTTATTTCTAAAATGCTTGTTAAACGAGTTTAAATGTAATATTGTAAA
Source organism: Sinocyclocheilus grahami (assembly GCF_001515645.1). Lineage (NCBI taxonomy): Eukaryota > Metazoa > Chordata > Actinopteri > Cypriniformes > Cyprinidae > Sinocyclocheilus > Sinocyclocheilus grahami. Next base: position 167,809 of record NW_015505438.1, on the reverse strand, counting down.
CTATGCTGTATTCACCCAAATAAATTCAATTTGTCTTGTATTTTTTCCATGGGTGTTCTTGCTTAGTAATATATTTTCATCTTTTGATTATTGCTGTTGCCTGTAGTAGTTCTGTGTCTGAGTTTTAATTTCCAGTCCATTTTAAGCCAGCAATATAATAATTTTTAAACAATAGATGACTTAAACAACCCAGCATGGTGGGTAAAAACGTTTTAACCCAACCAGCTGGGTCAAAATAACCCAGCATGTGTTCTGTCCAATATTTACCCAGCACTGGGTTGCCAAATAACCCAAGTTGGGTTGTTTTTATCCAAGCATTTTCAGAGTGTACCATGCCCAAACTGTGTCAAGCTCAAATCTAGCCTAAAATCATCTCTAAACTTCATACATAATCATACAGCACCAAGTACTGGTGCAGCATTATGAAACAACACTAGGCCATTTTCTACAAGTGCTTTTAATATTTGTGCTGGTGAGATTAATACAACAATTGGACTCTTAACTGAATCACTGAATACTTGAAAAAATTAGCTGTCGTTTCTGGTTGGAGAGAAAAATGGGTTTTAACTTTCAACTTCCTGTGAACTCCGCTAAACAGAGAGAGGATATTAGGAAACAGAAGACATGACAAAAAACGTGATGGCTAAAAAGCACTAGAGAGGAGCTCAGAGATACTCTGAGCAACACTAGCTAATCACATGTGACTTTAATAACGTTTTAACCTCAATATATCAACACACACTGTCAACCAAGCTTACTTAGACGCTGTTTAACTGTGTCCATTTTACTACATTTTCTTAAGCATACTGTTTCAGTTATCATCATGGTTTCCAACAGTCTTTTAATCTGTACTGAAACTTTCTGACAAAAGTTTCGATAGATATTTGATCCTTTTTAACATGGGGTGGAAGGGGAGATTCTGTCATGATAAAAGGTAAATCAAGCTTTCAAAGGTGTCAAATGAAAGGTTTATTGTTGCTCATCTACTGTGGAAAAGGGAACAAAATGTTTCTATAGTTACTTTGGAGCAAACATTTAGCATGAGACAGGGAAAAAATGAACAAAGCTTTAAAGACATAAAAGAAAATCTTATTGTGCAAGAGCAGATTTAATTATTAACCTTATATAAAAATTAAGCAATAAGATACCATAATGAGCACTGGTAACATAAGCTAGCTTCATAAATTGATGTTGATTTTCCTAAAAAAAGTATTTTTTTTTGCTCACCATTACAGTGATTCGTGTTCTCTTTGGTTGGGCACTTGGAACTTAGTTTGTATTATTATAGTTTTCTTCCTGTTAATGCAACATGAAATTGAAGTTATTTGACTTCAAGGGAAGAAAAGTAATAAATAGGTTGCTTTTAGTTGGTGACCTATCTTCTAATTAAAGCATTAGTGTATGTTGTTGTGTATGTTCATGAATGAGCTTTTTCTAATTTCATTTTTCATAAATACCTTGAGATGCTTTTAACTGGATTTATATAATCCTTAAATAGTGTGTGGTAATATGCTGAAGTAACACACAGACTTAACATTCAGCATGTGAATCACAACAATGATAACAATTCAATTTCATTTATTTTTATTAATTGTAACAATAAACATTTTATTTGCTCTTTTTGTTGTGCTACTACTGACACAAGACAGCAAATAAAATTGGAAAATAAAAACAACTACTGTAAAACAAAGCAATTGCATAATTGTTACGGCTTATATGATGAAAGTGGAGCGAGCGGTCGGAGAATCGGATCACCAAACAATTAAGCGATGAATCTCAGACATATCCGGACGCGATTAGATTTCTCAGAGGACTTCTGAGTAACCTGAAAAGCAGTAATTATCTGATTCACGAACAAATGCAAAAATAATTAGTTAGTGAACTGGGCCGCGCTTTGTGGTCTTGACTCAAAAAGATCCGGTTCATAAGAGTCATTTGTTAATGAAGCCGACTACACTTTGTGCAACCATCGTGCACAGTTTATTAAAAGACATGTTTTTTGCCATTATTTTAAGTGTTCTCCAAACACATCAGGCATTACAGGAGAAAACTCAGAACTGTTATCTTGGGAAAAGGACGTTGCAATAATTGGGTGCCATTAACTGTGGCTAACGTGAACTAGAGAAAAACATTTATTTCATAATGTGACTTTCCCCCGCTTTCCATTGTTTTACTTCAATGAAAGGTTAGAATTTTGAAACAATTTTTTAATGAAAGATCATAAGGATAAACAATGCAGATTTATTTTCACAGCCACCTTTGCTCATATTTACCAAGGGTGCCAATGTTAGTGGGCGGCACTGTATATATTGTGTGCATTGAATTTATTTAATACACGAGTTTCACAATTGGAGTTGAATTACTGAAATAAATGAACTTTGCCACAACATTCTAATTTATTGAGATGCACCTGTATATATAAAATGAAATTGAACCATTTTATATGCTCTCATGATAACACAATATGGCTTCAGACAAAACTGATTTATTATTCTGAGAGGAAAGCCAATGAAAAAGGAACAGAAAGCGTGAACACAGTTTAAGCATCATAACATCTCACGTGTGGTCTCAGTGCTGATCCCAGAAGACACAAACAGTCTATTTTTCTCTCTCTTAAACATGCGCACGCACACACATTCCTGCACAAACTGGTCTCTGTGGATTCCCCCCCCCCCAAAGTAAACGGTTTGGTCTCAGTCTCTAACATGCACAGACAGCCTTAAAATTGTTTAGTGCTGCTCATGGAAGGAGTTCAAGCATGCACTGATCTGCAGAGAAAAGCGCATATACTGTCCTCGCTTCACCTACAGATCATGATACACAATGCTAATGGACGATTCCTCCAGATGAATCTCCGGATGCACTACATGTTTGCCATTGTGTACTGCTGGTGGTTTTGCCTGAAATTACACATTTTAAAAGTGAAAACATTGTGGGATGATTCTCACAAAGAAAGAAAAATTATCAAAAGCAAAAAACAAAACAACAAACACTTATTTATTTTTCTTTTTTCAAATTTATTTTTGACTTAAAGATAATAAAGCCTACTTTAGAAACAAAATAATTGTTTGCAATGTGACAAAATTTCCATGACATTACCCTAATGCAAAGAAAAATAATGATAATTATACAGCATTAGTAAATAATGACATTAATAAATTAATTTAGTAAAATTAATAACATTAAAATGATTAATATAATAAAATAATATATATAATACTATATATAAATTTATAATATACTAATTTTCTAGATTTATAAATTAATTATATTTTAATTTATTATTATCGTTATTTTTGAAAACAATTGTTAATATTAATATTATTATTTAATTTTAATTTTACTTTTACTGGTATTCATTTATGCTTATTTTAATAGAAAATTATTATATTACAGTATTTTACTGTAATACAGTAAAAAAAACTGAATTACAGTAACAAGAATCCTCACGAAAAATAGGAATCACTAAAAAGAACGAAGAAAAAAAACAACAACAACACCCTGACTCGTAACATAATGGTACATGTACTCTGGAATAACCTACATAACATTGTTCGGGAGGCAGACACACTCTTGCAGTTTAAATCTAGATTAAAGACCCATCTCTTTAACCTGGCTTATACCTGGAATTGAACTGCTGGTTTCGTCTGGTCAGAGGAGAACTGGCCCCCCGACTGAGCCTGGTTTCTCCCAAGGTTTTTTCTCCATTCTGTCACCGATGGAGTTTTGGTTCCTTGCCGCTGTCGCCTCTGGCTTGCTTAGTTGGGGACACTTCATTTCCAGCGATATCGTTGGCTTGATTGCAAATGATTGCAAAGATACTATTTAAACTGAACTGAGCTGGATGATGACATCACTGAATTCAATGATGAACTGACTTTAACTGAAAAATGAGTGTTTACTATTGTCATTTTGCATTATTGACACACTATTTTCCTAATTAATGCTGTTCAGTTGCTTTGACACAATCTGTATTGTTAAAAGCGCTATATAAATAAAGGTGACTTGACTTGACTTGACGTAACTATCATCATAATGTGAAATAAACAGTTTTACATGTAAAATAATGTAAAACGATGATAGCAATTGAATGCACACAAAAATTCTGTACTCTTGAATAGACATCACTGAATTCATGCCATATTTATTATGTAAAAATATAGGCTAATATGGGTTTTCATGATGTGTGTTATTACCTTTGACAGTTTTCTAAAGCCTTGGGACAGACGTTTCATGTTAGGAGTGATTCACAGCACAGAAACAGACACAGTTCTTGCATAATGCAGTCCAATAATCTTATGCATTTGCTTTGTTGTTGTTTGCTGTGAACGCTCCCCCATGTGACACCGCAACATCGCTCTGTACCAAGAGAATTTACAAACATCCATCTCTTCGACAAAGATTAACGCTGAAACTGTACCAACACAACTGAAGTATCTGTCCTCTCACAGTCAGGCCTGTCTGTTCAGCGTATCCACACCATTGCCCCCCAAAAAACCTTAGGCCGGTCTGGAGAGCAGAGCACATAAAAGATGCAGCGAAGAGCTTGTGTAGAA
>NW_015505438.1:161993-163081 GCF_001515645.1 Sinocyclocheilus grahami | reverse complement strand
ATGCAGCGAAGAGCTTGTGTAGAATTGTCAGATTGTCAGGCGGTGGAGCGAACGAGAGAATGCTCGGCTGTCTCTGTCGTTTTTGCTAATGCAGCTTCACCCTGACAGCGGCAGGAATGTTCCCCGGCTCACGGCCAACTCAAAGCGCAGGTAGAACGGAGCAAAACATCCATTTTTCATTGGGATGTTTTCCCTGGGAGCAAGACGATGATTTAAAAATCTGCCCCTAACGGGAAATTGTGCATTCTGCGAGTGGCCTGGGTGAACCGAATAAAATTTGAATACAAATTGATTTAGTTTCAGACGGACAGCAGTTTTGAGAGTAGATAAAAGTGCGCTGAAAGACACCGAGTCTGGTCTCTGAGCAATTTTCAGCCACGCAGACAAGCTAAGCCTCATATTTAAAACATAGGTTAAAGATGCTACAAGCTGTTAGCCTGGGACCTTGACACCGAGACGCACGTATGTCGAATGTAAGAAGTCGCGCTTGCCACTTTAGGCTCGCTGCTCTCGAACAAGCGCTCCTGTGGCGTGATACATTGCTGCTTTCCAACGGCTGCCTTTGAGATACTGTTTTAGGTAAAGCTTTGGCTCTGTTAGAGCAATCCTGATAAGAGATGGCTATCACGCTGCTCTCCGTGAATGATGAATACTACACACACCATCAGAACCTCACATGAATGCGGTTCTCCAAGCTCTGTGCACACAAGCCAAATCCCTAGCCACACACTTCAAACCCGCCATCAAATACCGTACATCCCAGTTCCGTAAAGCAGATTACCTTCCAGCACTTTGGAGAACTACACTCTAAAAAGCACGGTTCTTTACACATGGCAGTTCCATTTAGAACCATATCTTCCCGAAGAACTATTTTTATGCTAAAATAGTTACACGTTAGAATGTTTTATTCTCGCCTTTTTGTTTTTAAATCTGTAACTGTCAAAAATTATTTCAAAGCCATCAAATTAATGATTTTCTGGAGCTCAACCATTCAACTACACAGACTGTCAACATGTTCTTAACAGGCATGTGATGTCCTTCTTACACACATCAAACCCGCCATCAAATATCATCCATCCCAGTCCAAT
>NW_015505438.1:158919-161535 GCF_001515645.1 Sinocyclocheilus grahami | reverse complement strand
TTATGGTAAAATAGTTATTCGCATTACACTTTAGGATTCTTTTTTTCCTGCCTTTTTGTTTTTAAATCTGTAACCGTCAAAAATAATTTTAAAGCCACCTCATTACTGACTTTATGGAGCTCAACCATCAACTACAAAGATTGTAAACACTCTCAACAGGTATGTGGTATCGTTCTTAAACTGTCTATCTGGTTTCCTACCAGTCATGTAGGTGACAGAGATATTGAATTTATGATCCATTACATACAAACATTATTTATGCATGTTCATTGTCAATTATCATTTATTAATGTATTCAGCAAATAACTGTTACTAGAGCACTGTCAATTCCATATCAATTAAAAAAAACTAATTAACACATCAGTTCACCGTCAGTTTTTAATGTAAAACCCTAAGGCTACAAGGTATATGAAGACATTACATTAAGAAATAACACAATAAGACACAATTAAAATTCTTAAATAATAAGAAATAGCACAATTCTTTATGAAATGGTTCTGCTCTTGTTAAAAGCCAAAGAGCCCTAATCTGCTACTGTTTAGAACTAGTTTCTTAAGAGTGTATTTAACAACATCTCTTCTCGCAATCTGCAGGTTTTTCTCTCTCATTTAACTTGCATTCTCCTCATTTGTGGCTCTCTGGGGAACGCATAGGCAGAAACTGTGTCTTCGACTTTTGAGAAGTGTAACCTGCACAGACTTTGGTTTCGTAATAGTGTTCGAGACACTCTTTGTCTGCTCTCTGGGCTTGTGCTTCTTTTGTTCTGGAAAGTTCTTCCCATTCACATCAGGCTTGTGAGTGATAGCACTGCGAGATGCCTTTGGTTGCAACAGACCTGAACGTGTCTGTGGAATGACAGCGAGGAGTGATTAGCGACTGCCTTGTGATGTTTCTACTTGCGTGAGACTTCTATTCCAGAGTTTTATATTTCCTTTCCATTATTCCAAGCTTAACACTCTTTAAAAAAAATAAATCAGAGTGGATAAGTTGCAGAGAAATGAAAATGGAGTCTATGATCAAATCTCACCATTATCCTCCACTGACAGGGCGAATATCAGTTCACAAAATGAATAGTGTGGGGTTGCTAAGCAACGTGCAGATTCTGACAATAACCACGTACTGTAACATGAAGAGAGAACCTGAAGTCTGATCACATGACTGTGACCGAGCAGAAAATCATAAAGTGCTGTTATCGACTACTAAATTATGTTGACGGGAGCTATATAACGGATTTTAAATAATCGTGTTTGCCGGTGTTTGCTTGCTGGATGCCGGATACTGATTGGCCACTTAAAGCAGCTGGAAATTACATGGAGCAGAAACCACAAAAGGAACATTTTGTGGGAGAATTCAGTTCATGGTCTGTTAGGTCAGTGTCAGCTGCTTTGAGTACTTTTTATTTATTATTTTTGGCTATTGTTGGATTTTAATGGATGGTAAAGTAAAAGGTTGGACAAAGATAAAGGAAAAATTGTGAGCCAGACTCAAACTTGTGGCACCAAGGCTCATTGTGTCAGAGTGTAAATTTCCCAAGCAGGGCATGTTTCTGGACTTTTAGCTGGCTAGAATGCAACAATTTCATTCTTAAGCCCCGTTCACACTGCCAGTGACTTTTTCGCTGTGTGTCGCTAGACTCTGCAGTGAAGACGCTTGTGGGCATTCCTACTGCTGTCGCTCTAATGTTATTGGTAGACTGCACATCTGGACATATCTACAGGTGCATCTCAATAAATTAGAATGTCATGGAAAAGTTCATTTATTTCAGTAATTCAACTCAAATTGTGAAACTCGTGTATTAAATAAATTCAGTGCACACAGACTGAAGTAGTTTAAGTCTTTGGTTCTTTTAATTGTGATGCTTTTGGCTCACATTTAACAAAAACCCACCAATTCACTATCTCAACCAATTAGAATACTTCACCAATAAATAAAACATTTTTAGTGAATTGTTGGCCTTCTGGAAAGTATGTTCATTTACTGTACATGCACTCAATACTTGGTAGGGGCTCCTTTTGCTTTAATTACTGCCTCAATTCGGCGTGGCATGGAGGTGATCAGTTTGTGGCACTGCTGAGGTGGTATGGAAGCCCAGGTTTCTTTGACAGTGGCCTTCAGCTCATCTGCATTTTTTGGTCTCTTGTTTCTCACTTTCCTCTTGACTAGATTCTATAGATTCTCTATAGGGTTCAGGTCTGGTGAGTTTGCTGGCCAATCAAGCACACCAACACCATGGTCATTTAACCAACTGTTGGTGCTTTTGGCAGTGTGGGCAGGTGCCAAATCCTGCTGGAAAATGAAATCAGCATATTCAAAAAGCTGGTCAGCAGAAGGAAGCATGAAGTGCTCCAAAATTTCTTGGTAAACAGGTGCAGTAACTTTGGTTTTCAAAAAACACAATGGACCAACACCAGCAGATGACATTGCACCCCAAATCATCACAGACTGTGGAAACTTAACACTGGACTTCAAGCAACTTGGGCTATGAGCTTCTCCACCCTTCCTCCAGACTCTAGGACCTTGGTTTCCAAATGAAATACAAAACTTGCTCTCATCTGAAAAGAGGACTTTGGACCACTGGGCAACAGTCCAGTTCTTCTTCTCCTTAGACCAGGTAAG
>NW_015505438.1:139592-157342 GCF_001515645.1 Sinocyclocheilus grahami | reverse complement strand
GAAGAAAAAGATGCACAACCAACCGAGAGAACCGCAGCCTTATGAGGATTGTCAAGCAAAATCGATTCAAGAATTTGAGTGAACTTCACAAGGAATGGACTGAAGCTGGGGTTAAGGCATCAAGACACACACACACAGACATGTCAAGGAATTTGGCTACAGTTGAACAGCACTTCATGCTTCCTTCTGCTGACCAGCTTTTTGAAGTGCTGATTTCATTTTCCAGCAGGATTTGGCACCTGCCCACACTGCCAAAAGCACCAAAAGTTGGTTAAATGACCATGGTGTTGGTGTGCTTGACTGGCCAGCAAACTCACCAGACCTGAACCCCATAGAGAATCTATGGGGTATTGTCAAGAGGAAAATGAGAAACAAGAGACCAAAAAATGCAGATGAGCTGAAGACCACTGTCAAAGAAACCTGGGCTTCCATACCACCTCACCAGTGCCACAAACTGATCACCTCCATGCCACGCCAAATTGAGGCAGTAATTAAAGCAAAAGGAACCCCCACCAAGTATTGAGTACATGTACAGTAAATGAACATACTTTCCAGAAGGCCAAATATTCATTAAAAATGTTTTTTATTGGTCTTATGAAGTATTCTAATTAGTTGAGATAGTGAATTGGTGGGTTTTTGTTAAAGGAAGCCCATCGCAAGCAGCTTTTAAATAATAACATATATAGAAGGTGCACCGTGTCATTCACACAAACACTAAACACCATCATGGTAACACACATGAAACTGACAAAAATGAGAAAAACTGAAATTTATTGCATTATTTCATTTTTGTCAGTTTTATAATTTCATTCAATAACATTAGGTGTAACACACAACCCTAATATACAAAACTGATAAGAAAAAACTAAGAAGAAACAGTTATTTCAACAAAAAAACATCCAATTTGCAATGTAACACTGGGAATTCTGGGAATGTCAATTTACGGTTACTCACTGCAAATTATACGGTCTTTTATCCACAAAAATGGTATACTACCGTAAAATTAATGTACAATACATGTAATGTCCAATACAGTTTTTCACCGTATATAGTAGGGGAATTTACCGTTAACCATTTAACAGGTTTTTACTGTAGCATTTTTACAGTGTTTTATCGTTAAATTCACGGCCATTTTTTACAGTGAAGATATCATTCTAATATGACTAGGAATTAGACTTAAAAGAAATAAAAGTACCATTCTGCTTTTGGAGAGTGTTGTTATATAAACTACAGCAGTGCTCGTGCATTAAATCATTAACCGGTGGTAAACTGCTCACTGCATCATATAATTAACAATTCAAACCATTAATGTATGAATCAAACTCACTTAGCCAACATTTTATTTTCTACACGTGTTTTTATATCCATGTATGTGGTTACAGTAAAATCATATAAAACAGTGAAATCGCTCAGGAAATCTGTCCTGTCTTGCCTGGACTCGAGACAGTGACGTGTGAGCGCCACTGACAGATTCTGAATGGGAGAAATGAATGGGAGCATATCACTTTGTCGCTGGCAGTGTGAATGGGGCTTTAATCACAACAAATGTGAATATATTCTGTGTGTTTGTTAAAACTGAATAAAACTTGATTCAGTATCACTCTACAACAAGGTTTAATTTGTAAAAAGTGTTAGCTGTTTGTTCAATGTCATATGATTTTTTTCTTTGGACTATAAAAGGATAACATTTTTTATGCCTGTTTTTTCCCCCCATGTCCATTCAATGACAGTCAGTGTGGTCCAATGTTGTTTAAACCATTACATTCTTCAAAATATCAGTTTAAATGACAGAATTGTATTATTTATTTATTTTTAATTTCATAACTATACACAATGCATTAGGTGTCATATTTTAAATTTGTTTAATCTAGTTAATTCAGATAACTCATTCATTGCTAGTTTTTTCTCTACTTATATTTTTTTATTATTTGCTTGAAAAAGTCTTCACATAACATATTTTCAAGATACACTAGATAGACAGAATGCTAGAACGATAGAATGATCGATTGATCAATCGATAGAGATACTAGATTTTTTTCTTCTTTTTAAAATCACTTTTCTTTACAGTCACTGTTAGTTTGTTTATTGAAAACTTATTTTAAAGTGTTACCATGAATTGACTTCCAGAAAGCTCTCCACCAAAAAAACACTAAACATGGCAGCCAATAAGATTTGAGATTTGTCACATATCTGCAGCCACTACAGCTACACAGAGCACTTTGTGGCACTAACGCACTAAAAACTATTAAACTAACTGGCATTAAACACTAAAGGATCTGCAAACTGCATTAAAGATGGAAAAGGAGCACAAGCTTGACAATATGACTCTAAATAAAATGCACGCTTTGAACTGAAGGTTCATTCCGATTTGCATCGATTTGTTGATCCAGGAACATGTCCTACTTAGCAAAATCACAGAAAGTGTGTTGAGCATATCCGCTAACTACTGGGCGTTACTGGGCAAACATCAAAAAATTGCATTAAGAACCTGTTGGTGCACATCTCAGGCTTTGACTCATCGTGCGTGCATGAATCTTTTTGCAACTCCAGACTCTGATTCATGTTTTCATTCATGCGTCTAGGGTTTTGGCTGCTGCAAAATAGATTTATCATACAGAATTAATCTACTACCAGCTTCAGCACAGCTCACTGGATTTTCAGAGTGCAAAACTGTGCCATTAGGAAGTTGCTTTCAGAGCCTGGTATATCTTCCTAGTAGGGGATCCTGACTGTAAGTATCAATAAGCATCATAAACCCACAAGCCACAGTCAATGAGCTGGTGCGCCTCACATCACTGAGAAAGCAGTCAGCAGCACATGACTCAGTGCAATATGGTATGAGAGGCCATGAATAACCACAACTAAAAAATGTTGATACATACAGTTTGGACTTTTAAAAGTCTATTACTATCACAAGGCCACTTCACAATGAAGACATACAAATATAAGAGACAAAAAAGACTACAAAACTATTTTTTTTAAAGAAATTGATTCTTTTATTCAGCAAGAATGTGTTAAATTGATCAAAAGTGATGAAAAAGACCTTTATAATGTTACAAAAGTTTTCTATTTCAAATAAAAAAATTGTTGTTCGTTTGAACTTAATGTTCATCAAAGAATCCTGAAAAAACTGTATCGTGATCTCCACACGATATGTACTCTTAAGGTACTATACTATGCACCCTTTAAGGGTATGAACGTAACGTAAAGATACAATTTTGGCACATTTTACTAGTCTTCATAATCATCAAACATTTATCACATCATAGTTGCACACTTGCAGTGCTACCAGTCCTAAAAGTTAGATCACAAGATCTCTACTGTAACATTTCCAAAAAATCCTTAAAGCGTATTTACTGTCAATTTAGTGCATTTCAAATAGTCAACCTTTTGATCATTAGACGCCCTCCAAAACTCAAGAGTAGAAAAAGCAGAGAAAGAGAAAAGTGGAGCGAAAGCTATAGAGAGGAAGTAAATAAGTCATATTGTTTATTCTTATTTATGAATGCATCTAATGCTCTAGGTGACAGTTTTTGGTTTAACATTTAAATAATTTTCACATCAGAATTCCATTCGTGACAGAGAAGGATGAGGCGTAAATGTGCAATGAAATTTCACTGCAGAGAACATCCCACGATCCTCCTCGGCACATGCGCGCGCTATATGTCGAGCCCCGGGCCGCCCGGCCCAAGTATGTCTTCGTGTTTTCCACACCATAATGGAACCTTTGCTTTCTTTTCATTTATATTTGTTTAAACAGGGCACCTGGCATGGCACAGAAATCATTGCACAGTGGGGGAACTATTTGCATTGTAGCTCCATTTGCGCCGATGAATTTTTCAGAAAGATGTGACAACCTCATGCATACTGATATGATGCCTCTGTTTTGCATACGGCTCCTACGAAACTGGTCTTAATCTTGCGTTAAGGCTAAAGCGCCTAAATGGACAGTTTGAGAAACCAAAGACATGAGAGCCTGGCGTTCTGAGGAAGACGTAAGACGAGGGCTGACTTAAATAAGTGTCCCCCGTCTCTCGAGGTTACAGCACAAGCTCTTCGGCTCCGGCACTCACTAAATAATGAGACAAGACAAGAACAGTAGAACTAATCTAACTGCTTTAAAGAGTGCGAGAGACTAGATGAGTGAGAGGAGAGGGAGAGGTGAGGCGATGCGATGCGGGGAGAGAAGGAGAAGGAGAAGATAAAACATAATCAGGCATGAATACAATCTACAAAACGTACAGATATAATTTGGTATTCCAGCAAGGGCTTCTGCCTCAGCAGTGAGGCAAAGCAATCATCACTTGCAGGAGAATGTGCCGAGAGTTCCTTTAGATCACTGCTGCTGAAATGCATCAATCAAGATCTTAGACAAACCCCAGATCAGTGGCTTTGTTCAGACACGCAGTGGAAATACAGTTTTTTGCCATACCAGAGTAAATAAATAGGTTTCAACTATGAAACTACTATGTGGAATTTTACTAATCAGACTACAAACAACTAAACAAATGAAAATTGGAACTGTATATGTGGTTTTCATCAGGTTCGTAGGATCAGATTTTTGCTCTTCAGACCACAAGCAAGCAACGGAACATTTGGATCCAGAGTCAAATCCATTTAGTTGTTTGTAATATGAACAGCAGAAACCTGATTCTACAAACCTGATACAAACAGACTCGGTTCACATTTGTGGTTGGATTGTAGAACTCAGTTGATAGTTTTTTTTCTCACTGTTCTTACTACAAACTTAATGGACTTAATAGGTCTGAGTCGGCTCCTTCTTGCCTTTTTAATGATCTGATTTGTAAAAATCAGATTTGCTGTTCAAGATATATACACAACTAAACATATGAATGCAAATGAATTAGATTTAAATCCATTTAGTTGCTTGTAGTCTGAAAAGAAATAAAAAACACAATCTGAATTCTACAAAAAAAATGGATTTGAATCAGATTTTTTTGGATTCATACGTTTAGTCTGAACAGCAAATCTGGTTTGAGCCAACTCAAATGCAATATGTTTGTAGTCTGAACAGCGTGGAAAAAATTTAAATCTCTTTTAATGATCAGGTTTGCTCTTTGCCATTCAGACTACAAACAATTAAACATATGGATGTCACAATTAAACTAATCTAACTGAAAATCCATTTAATTATTCATAGTCTAACACTACAAATTTTTTTATAAATAAATACATATAAAATAATAAATAAATAAAAACAAATGATTAAATAAATGAAAATACATTCACACATACAAGCATACAACAAAATTGGTTAGATAAATCTGAGCAGATCCAACTCACATCCATGTGTTCTTCTGCTATTCAGATGATAAATAACTGAATAGATTTGAGTGTGATCCATATACGGATTCATCAAGTTTGTGTAGCCAGAAGTGCTTGTGTTTCAATATTTTTGAAGAGTTTGTTTTGAGCCTTAAACGGATACACAACACCAACTGAACAAACCATCCTGAGGCCAACAAAAATTCAATAACTATATTATTATTTACAAAATTTTGCTACTGTAGAAACTACTCTCCAACTGTAGAAACCCTCTCTTCAAAAGCCAGCCCTCTAAAGACATGTCAGCCAATCTGACGTCAGCAAACCAAACACGTAATATAAGTGACAGGCTGAGAGCATTTCTGATTGGCTAAAAAACTGCATTCTGCTGCCCTGATTGTTCTTTTTCATGCATGGTATATTAAAAAGTCCCTTAAAGCACCTTTAATATACACTATCATGCCAACAGAGACTGTTAATAATGATGTGTCAGTAGAGAGACGGAAGTATTGATGTTTAACAGGCTCGATATAATTGACAACAACAGCTGCCATGAACCAGCCAAGCATTTCTCTGTCTATTACAAGTCCAATTGTCTTTAAAGAGCTCACCGCCTCGCGGACTCAGAAAAACACCCTGTCTCGACACCCCCATTAAACCGGAAAATAATGACTGGTGCAAATGGACCGAGTTCCATTCGCAACATGAATTACATCATACTGGTAAATAGAGTGACCCGTCCTAATTAGAGAACAGAATAACAGGATTGTTACAGTAATCTCGGCCTGTTGCTCTGCGGCGCCGCTGTCATTGACTGAGAGCGAAAAAAACAGGAGCGGGAACTCTAGCTAAATCTATTCATTAGCCATAGTCTCCAATGCAATCAATAACACGCCTTTCCAATTACACCGGCCGAGATCCACAGGAAATTTGTGCTGTATTTAAAGCGGTTAGTAGCATGGACTGCTGCAAGAGTATTTCACTAGACTCCCCTCGAGCCTAACAAACTAGAAACGTAAAAACAGCTCTCACCCCTTACTGGGTTCTTCTTATTTTAATATGTGCTCTGAAAATGTGTTTTTATCTTCCTAATTGACTGCAGATTCAATACAGCCTCAGCTGTGATTCAAACACCACTTTTTTTCTTCCCCGGAGCTATACAAATTCTTTATACGCTTTTTAATCAATGTTTTCATAGATACATCTACAGGAAATGATCAGGATAATGAAATATAGCGCAGTCTGTTTACATCCACTTTAACAGCCCAATCTCGCCACGGAGATTGTGGTGTTCGGCTTAAGGGGCAACAGACATAAACACCGTATTGTGTTTACAAAATCCTCAATAAGCAACTATTCAAAAGTCAGCTAGCATGCTGAATAAGAGCATTAGAGTGCACACTTTAGGGTGAATTTGTCACATTGCATAACTCCACAACCATTTTGTGGGAACTCAAGCAACCAGAATATTTCCCTTAACATGACAGAAAATAATGCAGCATCAATTCCGAGAAAAGCTGTTACATCATTTGTTTGCTACTTGGATCGATAGCTAATGATAAGATATTGCTAAAAGCTGTTTTCAGTAATTGAAATAAAGCTGAATAAAACTAAATCTAAACATTCAATGAAAAACTTTAAGGTCCGGTTTCACAGACAGGGCTTAGCTTAAGCCAGGACTAGTCCTTTTATAAAAATACCTTAAAAGAAAACATTACAGGTGTGCATCTTGAGCCTTAAGCCTTGTCTGTGAAACCGGAGGTAGATTCATTCATTTTTAAATCAATTTAATTAATTTTTTTTATTTAAATTAAATTTTTTAATTAATTAATTTAAACTTTAAATTAAATAATATATTAAATATGCCAAATGCCACTTGGATTGATTTCTCTATCCAATCTTTTTTCCTCGTTCTTCAGTAAACAGCGTCGTCTCAAGAAATATCTGCATACACACGAAACCACTGAAACCAACTCAAGACGATGTAGTATACATGCCAGACTAGTATGTGGCCCTGTAATTCTGCCACAGAGATCCACTAAAATTGGAGAAACCTTGCGCGCTGTATACAAACCCAGCACAACAACTAGAAAAGCTAGTAAAGTTAGTTAAGCTAATAGGCTCAATAGCTTCTGCAGCAAGAACACAAGCATGTAGTCCGCCATTGTTGTTGTTGTTACGTGACGTAGCAGTGTCTGACTAGTGTCGAGACATGGGGTGATGACATCATCGTTTCACAAAATATACGGATTGGCTGTAGGCATGAAAACACAAGCGTGTCGTTTTCAGATTTATCCACTCTGGGACCTGGTTTAAAAAAATAGCGGTTTTATGCTCCCAAAATGCCAGATCCATCTGGACGAAATGGCGATACGATACTAAATTTTTTACGTATATAGCTAAATGCGTCTCCGTGTGTACAGGGCCCAAATATGTTCATATTGTTAACTAAAAATTAAACTATTAAAAATCATTTTTGGAAAGTGAAATAAAGCTGAAATAAATATAAACATTAGATGGGGAAAAAAAACTTAATTTTAAAAAATTTTAATCCAAGATACACAGGAAACCAATTTATGTTGAAGTACTAAAATTACTAAAACTAAAGTAAACTAAAATAAATTAAAGTTTTGCTTGTAGATGCCACTTGGAATTATAGCTAATAATCAGTTTTCTTATTGTTAACTAAAACTATTAAAAATTGGTTTTGGTAATTGAAAGAAAAAAGCTGAAAGTTTGCTTCCTTCTTTTCTGAGAAGATCAATAATATCAGAAAGGCGATTCGCACATCCTCAAGTTATGCAGAGGTCAGACAGATTCGACCGCAATATCAAAAAGAAGATACTATGACTATTTTTGAAGCAATTGATAGCAAACTTTTGGAAGAAATAGTGCAGCACCTAAAATCATCAACCTGCCATCTTGACACACTTCCCGCATCTTTTTTCAAAAGGGTGCTTAACTGTTTGGAAGCAGATCTCTTAGAAGTGGTGATCTCCTCACTTTTTTCTGGGACGTTTCCAGACTCCCTGAAAACTGCAGCTGTTAAGCCCCTTCTGAAAAAGAGCAATCTTGATAACAATATTTTGAGCAATTATAGACCAATATCAAATCTTCCTTTTATATGCAAGATTATTGAAAAGGTAGTTTTTAATCAGCTGAACAACTACTTAAACTCAAATGGATACCTGGACAATTTTCAATCTGGTTTCCGACCGCATCACAGCACAGAGACAGCGCTGATTAAGATAATAAATGATATTCGCTTACATTCTGATTCTGGCAAAATATCAGTGCTGGTACTACTAGATCTCAGTGCTGCGTTTGATACTGTCGATCATAACATACTACTAGAGAGACTGGAAAACTGGGTCGGGCTTTCTGGGATGGTACTCAAATGGTTCAGGTTTAGCTGTGCATTTATTGAATGAGCACTGTGCGATGTCCGAACTGATTGCACTGTATTTTATGTATGTATAATCATTTTCTATTTTTAACTGTCTTAAATTCATTTTAAATCAATTTTTAAATCATCTTCAAAGTTTTTTAATTCCTTGTTTTATTTTTGTGATTATTATTTTTTATGATTATTTTACTTTCTTTTATGTAAAGCACTTTGAATTACCATTGTTTACGAAATGTACTATATAAATAAACTTGCCTTGCCTTGCAATTAAGTAACATAAGATGAAAAACTTAAACTTATTTATTTTAGTTATTTGCCAAGGCAATATTTCTAATATGCATTTTTTCGAAGTAATAAAGAATATATATATATATATATATATATATATATATATATATATATATATATATATATATATATATATATATATATATAATATATATATATTTTTAATGTATTATACAAAGGGAAAAGTTTTTAAATGTGTTTTAAATAGGCCTATAAATGCAAATATCACAAATTATTAATTCATAAATATCATTAGGCCTACACTTTTAGGAGCTGCACAACATGACATTTTACAACCTGAACTAACCAATTAACCTTGTCTGCATGTTGGTTGCACTACAGGACTTTGATTTGGCGCACAAAAGTTTTTCATATATTAATAATCAAATCAGTGAAGCAGTTTTGTTAAATTTGTTAAACAAATAATAATAAAAGATTATGCCATATTACTTTTCTTTTCAAGAATTTCATTCTTTTAATGAGGCTTTTTATTTTATCATGTTGTCGAGAGTTGAATCACCTTGACTTTTTTCCAAAAACATTCAAATGCATTTTTATTCAGCTTTGTTGAAATCCCTGATGCCAAAAATGAAGGGTTCAACCAAAGCAAACACCATTACCTAAATTCTGTTTGAGAGTCATTGTCAGGTAGAAGCATTTTGGCCCCCTGCTACAACTGTAATTGCATTCCTCTTTCTGTATAAATCAAGCTTGAATGTAAGTGATCATGATTCATCACATGGTGTGTCTCTCTGGAAATATTATAATGAAATCTGCTGTGTCATTGAACATCATGTTTATTCTCTCATCTCATCACAATTGAATGAGCAAGGTGAACTGCGAGAGGCCAGGATCTTCCCGCATCCTCTGCGAATATGTAATTAAGGGTACTCATGTTAATTGAGGCGCTCTCTCTAAACGAGCCACTAATTGCAGAATCTGTCGCATGTGCGGAGGCATCGGACTGGAGTGGCTCACATCTGCTAATTGGTACAAACAGGTAGCAGATGCGCTCCCAGTGACAGAGCGCCTGCCAATTAGCTAAGCCACCTCGATAGGGGTGATTAGAGCCGCTTCACCAGTAGAGGAGCCATGGGAGCGCAGTGAGGAATATACGGGGAGAAACAAGAACAGAGAAGACGCCAGATTCCCAGAACCAAAAGAAGTAGGCTATGTGTGTGCCAGGGCCCTGTCGCGGACCGACTCAATGTTTACTGGAAGTAGCCAGCAGTCATGACTGTAGCATGGCTCGATTTTTCATGCCAGACAGGAAGTGGCAGGAACATTGCCAATGTGAGGAAAGTGTCCTTAATGTATCCTACAAACTTAGTAGTGGAAAGGCAATCGTCACTGTTACCAGAGACATAATGCCCATTCAATACGAGGGGGAATACTATTTTTATATTTAATACGATCACACCGGTGTGATTAGAACATTCAGTGCAGCACATCACCAGCTGCTAAAATCAAATCTGCATTCGCTTTTTGGCTGGTGCTGAGCCAGACACAGACGCGTTTTTACAGCTATCCAGCATTATAACCAATCACACATGATTCTGTTGAGCTTATGAATGCAATGGCCAATTAGAGGCATTCAGATGAGTCATCGCTGAAACGCCGGTGTTTTGTTCAGTGTGCGCGCTCGCTGACTGAATTGCGCTCTCTGGTGAATTATTTCTCATCAGAAACAACAAAGTGCAGATGTGCGAACGATGTAAGAAGGTTATTCATTTCACAGTGGAATTTTTGAGAGTGCTTGAACTCTGGCTAGACTGAAGTCATTGATAATGTTCTTTGATGGCTAATGTAAATGTTCTGTAACTTACATTTACATTTAGTCATTTAGCAGACGCTTTTATCCAAAGCGACTTACAAATGAGGACAATAGAAGCAATCAAAACTAACAAAAGAGCAACGATATGTAAGTGCATATGACAAGTCTCGGTTAGCCTAACGCAGTACACGTAGCAAGGTATATAGCCTCTCTCTCTCTCTCTCTCTCTCTCTATATATATATATATATATATATACACACACACAAACACAACCACACACACACACACACAGACACACAATACTACAAAATAACACTGCAAATTATAAAATAGTAAGCAACCAGGGCAGAAATGGAGGCACATAAACATTTCATTTTGCCCTGACCAGACTATGAACAGCGTGGATATTCTTCATGTCAGTGCAATCAGTGTGACGGCTGGTTGCCAAGGAAACGGACAACAATTCTTAGAGGCATAAACTGCGAGAAGTGCTGTTTTGCGTCACCCGGCAGTTTGCGTGCAACAACAGCCCGTCGTTTGTTTTACAGACACGCGCACACACATTCCCTTTCCGAACAGTGGCGATAATGCTGTTTATGTCATCTCTCACCGAACGGACAGGGACAATCACAATTATCTGGATATATCTGATGCGCTCGCGAGCGTGCGCGGTGACAGCCCTATGTGTTTGCGTGATATAAATAGCCCTGTTGTAGCTGGGAGGAAGGGAGTGTGAGCGACTGAACGTGTGCCATAACAATGCTATGATGTCTTCCTGTTGAGACCTGCACCCCTGGCCCCGCCCCCCACCTGCTTTAGCTGGGTAATGAAATATGTCTGCTGTGATGTATGGCTGCTGGATAGCTCCAAATCGAAAACTGAATCACACTAACTTAATTTGCGGTCAGGACAATCAAATTACTTGTTTTGGCTAGAGTATTTCAACCCGTGCTGGCGATGAATTCATCTTGGTGAGAGGCCTGTCAGAAAGAGGCATGTTTGCGGGTACCACCTCCAGCTGTAGAGAGAGCCGTGTGGTCCAGAGGGCAGCAGGATGCCGAGGGTATTATCATCCGAAAAACAGCAGTGAGGAGCATCCTGAGGCAGGCTATCCAAGATATCCTAGGAACAATATATATATATATATATATATATATAAAAAACAGTTATAGATACTGCACTTCCATATGTCGCAATTTAATGTTTCAGTGAACCAAAAATTTTTTTGACACTTAATTATGTTATTGACATAGCATAAAAAAGCTCATACAAAACAAAACAAAACCAAAACAACCTCAAAAACAACTCAAAACAAACAAACCAATCCAAAATAAAACAAACCAATTCAAAACAAAATCAACCCAACCCAACACAAACAAATCAATCAAATCCAAAAACAAAACAAAACGAAAAGCAAAATCCAATCCAATCTAAAACAAAAACTAAACTAAAAAACAATTCCAAACTAAAAAATTGAAACAAAACCAAACCAACCCAACCCAAAACAAAACAAACAAATCAATTAAATCCAAAACAAAATCCAAGCCAATCCAAAAGAAATCAAACCAATCCAAAACAAAATACAAACAAACAGTCAAAAATTAAACAAAAATCAATCCAAAACAAAACTCCAAACCTAAATCAATCAATCACCAAAACACTGGCTGATTAAAAGTCAGGATTTCCAAGTTCCTACTGGAAATGTGCAACATGGCATTTGAAGTCAGATTTCCAATGCATTAAAGTGCCCTTATTATGGATTTTTGAAAATTACCTTTCATGCAGTGTATAACACAGTTCTAAGTGCGTGAAAACATCCTGCAAAGTTTTAAATCTGAAAGTGCACTGTGTATAAATCTATTGTCTCTCAAAAGAAAGAGTCGACTCTGAATCATTGAAACAAGTCGTTTTTAAAACAAATCCCAAGCAGTTTCATGTTGATGTTAACATGAAACATTAGCATATTGCCCGCCCACTGTGCAGACCTGGGAAAACTTGATTTTCGCATTGGTCTGAATGAAAATGCAAATTCATTCTTTGCCACTAGGTGCCGCTTTTGAACTGCTTCTGTGTACAACTGTCGGCGCAAGCTACATTAAAGTGATTATTACGTTTTGAATATGGATATTTTTCTTACAAAAACGCATCGATTCGCTACAGAAGGCCTTTGTTCACCCCCCGGAGCCGTGTGAGACACTTTTTTTATGGATGGGTGCTTTTTATTTAAGTTCTTTTGGACTGAAGCACTGCAACACCCGCTGAGTGGCATTAAACAGCTTGAAAGATCAAAGACTATTCTTAATATAACTCTGACTTGATTGGTCTGAAAGAAGAAAGTCATATACACCTAGGATGCCTCGGGGGTGAGTAAAACGCAGCCTAATTTTTGGGTGAACTAACCCTTTAATTACAAAAATTACTAAAATATACTATAAATAAAATAAAAATAAATTAAAGCTAAACAGAAATATGAAAACTAAAACTAATAATACACTAAAAAACACAACAAAATAACTAAAACAAACTATATTTAATTAAAACTAAACATGTATAAATAAAAGCTAATCCAAATTATTATTTAATACTACAACTGTATAAACAATACTAACACTGCTAATGAGATACTCAAGAGATTTTTAAGTGTGACTTAAGTGTCCAAATACTTTTATGGAATATTCACATTCACATAAAACTGTGAAACATATTCTACACAAGTACATGACTGTGAATAGCAGGCCTAGTTTTAAGGCAACTATTGCGCCCTCTTGAGTACTGGAGTAAAGTCAACGCTACAGTAAGAAGTAAGCATACTTGAATAGAATATGGTTTTAGTTCACAAAAAAGCAAGAGATCAAACTTCTAAAAACCTTTTAAAAAAGTTTCAGCTTCAAAGTTTAGTCTTTAGAGTTTAAAACAGAGATATCACCAGCACAAACTTTCCAAACCGGCATCCAAAGAGCGTTTGAAGAATGCTTGTGGCCACTGCAAAGCTGTCTTCAGAGCACAGATGGTGGAGAGTGAGATGGCCACTTGTTTGCATTCCCCGTCGACGCCTGCGTCGCTCGAAGAAAGAAAATCAATCAGTGTGACAGACTCATCCCCCTCTCAAACCCTCCAGCACACGTTCACCTGTCACATCATTTATCCAACACAACTGACAGGGCTGGACACACACACACACACACACACATATTTACACACCTGATACCGCACTCGCCTCGTTTGGTCTCTTCTCTGGAGTTTCATCCTTTTAGTGCCTCTCTCTTCAAACCATTTATCAGCACTTTATGCGTTTTTGAAGAAGAAAAAGGGAATATTTGAATCAGGCCACATTTGAAACTCGAGCAAGCCTGAAAGGAAGACCGAAAACAGAAACGTGCCTCAACAATGATGCTGCTAAATGAACACAGACACACACACACACACACACACAGTTGTTTAAACAAATTTAAACACAAAGACATATTCTCTCTATATGTGCCTCAACAATGATGCTGCTAAATGAACACAGACACACACACACACACACAGTTGTTTAAACAAATTTAAACACAAAGACATATTCTCTCTATATTCAATAGCATGTTTAAATATGTATTCAGGCTCTTCTGCTGCCTCTCTCATGTTTTATTGAGAGATTCAGGCCATGTGGGGGTTTGGAAGGAAACCCTCCAATTTAGGATTAAGTTTAAAGCTGTAAACCCATCTTCATCCCTTCATCATGACTTCAGGCTCAGAGCTGCCACATTCATAACCTCACAATACATTCATAAAGCCAGTTTGGCAGCTGTCATAGACCATCAAAGAGATAAGCATTAGCATGGGAGGATCACATAAAAGTTCTGTAATAATATTTACTTTTAAAGTGAATAAATGCAAATTTATGACAGTATATGTTAAAAACTAATAATATATATATATACAGTGGGTACGGAAAGTATTCAGACCCCCTTAAATTGTTCACTCTTTGTTATATTGCAGCCATTTGCTAAAATCATTTAAGTTAATTTTTTTTCCTCATTAATGTACACACAGCACCCCATATTGACAGAAAAACACAGAATTGTTGACATTTTTGCACATTTATTAAAAAAGAAAAACTGAAATATCACATGGTCCTAAGTATTCAGACCCTTTGCTGTGACACTCATATATTTAACTCAGGTGCTGTCCATTTCTTCTGATACACAAGATGAAGCTGCTTAAAAGGGATGTCGGTACTAACCAGGACTGTATCTAAAAAACATCACATCTGCATCTCAACTGTCCTGTTTCCACCAAAACTGTTCGTAGAGAGCTCCAAAGAGTCAATATGCATAATGCATGGTCAGGCTGCTATAGCCAAACCTTCAGTCACTCGTGCAAATGCCAAACTTTGGCTTCAATGGTGCCAGCATCAAAAATCTTGACGTCTTTGAAGGTGTGCACAACATATGCTGATTACAAACTCTGAGAATCATGTAGGAGGTATAGGCGTGAAATATCTCAATCCATCTGTGGAAACAAAAAAAAACAACCTGCTGAAACACATCTATATAATGCTTCATGAACAATCCTGGATCCATAAGAAACTGGCAAAACGTTGTCAGTTTTACAGTATATATTAATACACTAAATACATGAACCGCCTTTAACCTCTCACATGTCCTGACCTGTCACTGAGCTCATGAATATGAAGCTGGGTTTGTGATATTTATTCAAGCTTAATGTTCACCTGATGTTTGTTACACGAGTTGTGCATTACATAACACACTCCAAATGGCACAGCCTCAGAGACTTCTGGAGATATGAGATCTGCAGAGTTAAAGGGGCAAGCATCATTTTATTTTGATTCATATCACTTCTAACCAACACTCACACAAGTCTCAAAGGTGACTGCTGCATTAAACGGGTGGGTGGAGGTTTTCAGATCAATATGGAAGGCCATATCCACCTGCATTACTTGTGTAACCAGACTTTTGACCTTACACATTCACTACTGTAAGTTTAGGATCGGTAAGATTTTGGTCTCTTATGCTCACCAAGGCTGCACTTATTTGATCAAAAAAATTCAGAAATAAAATATTATTACCATTTGAGAATGCAATTTATTCCTGTGATGGCAAAGCTGAATTTTCAGCCGCGATTATTCTAGCCTTCAAAATGATCCTTCAGAAGTCATTCTAATATGATTTGGTGTGCAAGAAACATTTCTAATAAATGTTGAAAACCGTAATGCATTTTTTTCAGGATTCTTTGATGACTAGAAGTTCAAAAGAACAGCATTTATTTGAAATACTTTTTTTTTAATAACAAATATTGGCCATGGACCGTCTGATGCAAATTGAGCGCAACAATGGCAAGAGCTGACTGAAATAGCCAGGTTCAAGGTATCAGGTTGATAAACCAAACATTCGACCAAGATCTAATGACTGTAATTGGCTGTTTGAAATGCTCAGTTACAAAGAAAGTCAACTCAGTATTTATGACCATAGATTTTGCAAACACTGCTGTATGGTCCGAGTAACTTCTGAAACATTATATATGTACTTATTGATATTAGATGAACAGAAAAGTCCATACATATTTTTACACATAATTACCTTACTTTGGTGGGTGGGTGGGGGTGTTTAATGACAATCTATTAATCAAAGATCTAATTTTACTTCTAAATAAAATAGTGACGCTTTAAAAATCTCTCCCAAAGGGACCCCATTGTGTGGAAATGCTAATTCCCTTTCAGGTTCTAAGATTAAAAACTGGACTGTACTATTATATTGGGATATCTTCGTGTAATGCAAATATTGTCAGCTCTTATAATAAATTGCTTACACTGTATGCCTCATTTGTAATTTGCTCAGCATAAAAGCATCTTCTACCGCGAATGAATAAATGTCATTGGGATGCACTGAAACATCAGTTTGGAATAATTCAAATGTTTAGTGTTTTAGAAAGACAGCTCTTATGCTCACCAAGGCCTCATTTATTTGATCCAAAATAAATTACTGTTAAAAAAAAACGATTGTGGAATATTATTACAATTTAAAATAACATTTTTCTATTTGAATAGATTTTAAAATATAATTCATTCCTGTGATACAAAGTTGAATTTTCAGCATCATTACTCTAGTCTTCTTTGTCACATGATACTTCAGAAATCATTCTAATATGCTGATCTGCTGCTCAAGAAAAGTTGTGTTACTTAATATTTTTGTGGAAACTGTGATACATTACCATTCAAAGGTTTGCGTTAAATATGATAAAAAAAAACTAAATTAATACTTTTATTCAGCAAGGATACAATAAATTGGAAAAAGTGACAGTAAAGACATTTATAATATTATTTTAAAAAGCACATTCTGTTCTTTTGAGCTTTCTATTCTTCAAAGAATCCTGTTTTCACAAAAATATTAAGCAGTAAAAATAGTTTTCAACATTGATAAGAACCATTATTTAATTCTAATATTTCCCAAATTACAGTTTTTAATGCATTTTTGATCAAATAAATGCAGCCTTTGAACTTCCTTCCTTCCTTCAAAAAAAAAAAAAAACCCCAGGACATCCAGCGCTACCACTTCCTGAAAGTACTCAGATGTCAACCAAGCAGATTGTAACTGCAGATTTCAGCCAGCTCTTGCCAAAAACCAGATCTCCACCTGCAAACTCCCGTATGTTCACGAGCGAGAACACGGTCATACGGAACACTATGACTCCCGACTTCTTGACCTTCTGTTCAGGTTGTGTAAAAAACAGAGGAGAGTATTCTGTTAATGGCACAGCGTCTTAATGTTCTGTTACTTCAGACATGTTCAGTGACTACTCAAAGCCAACAATCAAACCATTATCCCTCCATCTGCAGATAAGAGACAAACAGAGCGACACACACAGGTGGAGAGAGAGAAAACGTGGGTTGAGCTGTCAGTCACTGATTAGCTACTGGATGGGAACCAGGAGGAAATAAGGATAGAGAGATGGAGAGAGAGAGAGCGAGAGAGAGAGAGAGAGAGAGAGAGAGA
>NW_015505438.1:134171-138090 GCF_001515645.1 Sinocyclocheilus grahami | reverse complement strand
TTAAATTCTAATATTTCCCAAATTACAGTTTTTAATGCATTTTTGATCAAATAAATGCAGCCTTTGAACTTCCTTCCTTCCTTCAAAAAAAAAAAAAAACCCCAGGACATCCAGCGCTACCACTTCCTGAAAGTACTCAGATGTCAACCAAGCAGATTGTAACTGCAGATTTCAGCCAGCTCTTGCCAAAAACCAGATCTCCACCTGCAAACTCCCGTATGTTCACGAGCGAGAACACGGTCATACGGAACACTATGACTCCCGACTTCTTGACCTTCTGTTCAGGTTGTGTAAAAAACAGAGGAGAGTATTCTGTTAATGGCACAGCGTCTTAATGTTCTGTTACTTCAGACATGTTCAGTGACTACTCAAAGCCAACAATCAAACCATTATCCCTCCATCTGCAGATAAGAGACAAACAGAGCGACACACACAGGTGGAGAGAGAGAAAACGTGGGTTGAGCTGTCAGTCACTGATTAGCTACTGGATGGGAACCAGGAGGAAATAAGGATAGAGAGATGGAGAGAGAGAGAGAGAGAGAGAGAGAGAGAGAGAGAAGCATCAATGACCTTTCAGTGGCAGCTTTTACTCTTCCACAGAGAAAGAGAGAACTCACTCCCATCCATTATTGAATTCCTGAATCAGCTTCCCTGAATAATGGCACTCCGGTTGAAAGGCTCTAGAAGTATGTTCTCTTCCTCTGTCTCTCACTCTCTCTTTCTTATCCCCTCCGGCGCGCTTCGCTTCCATCGCTTTCAGCACGCCGGAGACTGAAAATGCCACGAGTGCCTCTGGCTATTCCTAATCATAGAAAATTACTCACCTCTGTCTTTGTCAGAGTGACCCGAGCGCTGTCACGGGCTTTGGGTGGCAGCTCTTCCATGAGCCGCTGTGATCAATATTTCAGCCGCAGACCGAGGCCTTCTGCATGGGAGAGCCGTTCCTGCCTCCTGACGGATGGGAGCTCTGGGGGCCGTGGGAGAGGTAATATTTAGACAGATCACAATGGTCCACCTGCAAATAGGGTTGTGTATGAGAGCAAACCAAGCGGAAAGACAGAGAGATGGAGAGTGACAGGAAATAGAGAGTAGGCTTGGGGGGAAAGTGGGCCTGGAATGGAAAATCAAGCAGCTGTGTTATACTGTTAATATGGTCACAAATAAAGGATCTACAACAGATTGCCTTACTGTTATTATAAAACAGAATAAATTATGACATACTGAAGTTAAGACATACATATGTGTGTGACACACATATGTGTGTGTGTGTGTGTGTATGAATGTATATATGTGTATATATGTGATCCTGGACCAGAAAACCAGGCATAAGGGTCAGTTTTGCAAGATTGAGATGTATACATCATCTGAAAGCTGAATAAATAAGCTGTATGGTTTGTCATGGATGAAAGCAGGGAGAGCAGTGGTAACCCCCATAGGGTAACACAACAGAACCAACATAAATGTATTGCAGAGATCATTAATGTTCAATAACTTAATGTACAATGAGGATGACACATTTACTTGCTGAAAAAATGGTTGTGGTAAATAATAAATGCAATTATTTATTGAACAAGTGTTTTTTTCTTTTATTCTTCAATTTTATAAAAGCAATAAGCCATTCAAGGCTGAACACAAAGTGTTTTTACCACAGCTAAAGAGGTTAGTGCCTAAAAATCAGTTTATTGCATTATTCAGTGACTGTGTTTGGTTGCGTGCCGTTACCTTCGGTCCTCTCCAACACAGAGCCCCCTAAAGCAGAAAGCTGCTGACATGTAAAGGCCAAACATTTCACATAATTCAAAATGACTCATTTAAAAATCTTCCTTCGTCATTTCTCATGAGTATACCGTACCGCAGAGGCCCAAGACACTTTCCCTGTCAGTCTGTCAGCGGACTCTCTCTCAGTTCACTCTCTCCACGGACTTACTTGTCACCCAATATCGGAGTGTCTGTGAAATCACCTTTTGTCCTTCGGTCTCTTTCCCCCGAAAGTGTCCTGATGTTTGACAGGACGGCT
The DNA here is from genome assembly GCF_001515645.1 of Sinocyclocheilus grahami. NCBI lineage: Eukaryota > Metazoa > Chordata > Actinopteri > Cypriniformes > Cyprinidae > Sinocyclocheilus > Sinocyclocheilus grahami. Next base: position 136,073 of record NW_015505438.1, on the reverse strand, counting down.
AAAAATACGCACCGAGCTGAACAATTAGCCGTTATAATGTCCCATAATTCCCCCCGAAATTTGCAGCAGCCAGGAGTGCTCATCAACACCTTGGACGTAGCGGTCAAATTGAATAATAAATGTTTAATGCCGGTTCGGTCGCAGTCAGTCAACAGTCAACAGACCGTGGCTGTGGGCAGGGAGACGACGAGGTCATTAACCCTGCCATTTGCTTAACAAGCGCTAATTACAGCTGACATTTCCACAGGGCGCTTCCGAGCGTCAGCTGCCTGGACTCATCAAGAGGACACGGTCATTCTTCACACACACACACACACACACACACACACACACACACACACACACACACACAAAAAAAAAATAAAAAAAGAGTACAATATTTAAGAAGCTTTCCACATGAGTTTTTAAATGTGGCCCATACCAAAAACTTATCCACACACACACACACACACACACACACACAATAATGAAATTAAAACAGAGTACCAACAGTTTAATAGAATCCAAAAATCAAATACACAGCAGAAAACTCCCACGTTTCCTCTTTTCTTTAAGGCTAAAAGCAGCATGGACTACAAAAGCACTGATTAAGCAAGACGAACCCAATGACTCGAGGATTTTGGCATTTTACGCAGAGAGGAAAACACAAAAGAGATCTGGTGTTAGCACGCGCCATGAAGCTGCTACAGAGACTCAGTTGCACTGCAAACTGTAAACACAATCATGACGCTATGAGCCGCATAAACCACAGTACTCTTCTTTTACATCTACATTATCATAAAACTGCAAAAAATTACTCTCTCCACAAGTAGAATGACTAATACAGGGAGAAGCACCATTTCTATTTGCAGACCCAAGGCAAATATTTGATCCTAAAATTAGAGTAGATTTTGAATAAATCAAAAAAGCAAGCAAGCATATCTTTCAAACACAGGCCCGATGGATGAAACGGATAAATGAAGGGAGGAATAATGCCAAGTGGGGAGCCCAAAGTGGAGAGAATGAAGAAAGCAGGAAATCCCAGGACAAGTCACTGGAAGGAGACAAATAACTTAAGACGTAGAGGACATGTCTATAAATAGACATGGCGGCCGTAACGGCAGGGCACTCACTTTGTCTTTTCTTTCTTAAAAAAAAAGAAAAAGAAAAAGAAAAGCAATGGAAACAAACAAAGAAAAAAAACACATCAAGTCTACCAACCACAGCTGACTCGCTCAAAATCAAAAGGGCAGAACAAATTAAAAAACAAAATAACATGAATTCATGAATAACATGAGTAAGATTCACAATATGGTAATACTCATTGTACCATATGCAGATCAAAAACCTGTGGTTTAATGTGTATTTGCAAAAACAAGTTATGAATGCACATGTAGGCAATAGATACAATCAGATGTGTTTGAGGAATCCAGACTTTTAAAACATTCATGATGAAAGATGCCCAGAAGAGTTAAAGTCAACATGAAACAGCATGTGCAACCAAGTGGAACGGAATATTCCAGAACAAAACGCAGGGTTGGACTTTAATATTTTATCCATTAGGAATTGATTGGATGATGGAAAGTGAGAGAATGAATGGATTGTAAAGGCCTCTTCTCCTGAAACACCATCAGATCCGACACTGCTGCAGAATCCTATCCTCCTTTCTCAAAGCCATTCTATTGGCCGAGACAGATTTATGGGTGCTCTAATAGAAATGATAGATGATTGCTTTTTAAGTGTACACTACCATTCAAACCCAATTTTGGAAGCAAATAAATGCTTTTATGCAACAATGATGTGTTAAATTGATCAAAAGTGACAGTAAAAATCTATAATAAATAAATGTTGTTCTTTTAGACTTCAACACTGATAATCATAAGAACTGTTTCTTGAGCAGCAAATCAGCATATTAGAATGATT
>NW_015505438.1:133060-134130 GCF_001515645.1 Sinocyclocheilus grahami | reverse complement strand
ACTTCTTTCAAAAACATAGAAATAGAAAAGTCTTCCCAAGCCCAAACTTTTGAACGGTAGTGTATTTATTCTTAATATTCTTAAATATCACATTATATTACTAAATCTTTTAATGGTTCAATTAAATATTTCCCTTTCAATTAGCCTTCGGTTAGGAAACAAACAGCTTGGCACAGCATTAACTGATTAAGGGAAGCTACACTTTTGACTTTTGCATTGAGGAAGGGGGATAGAGGTCTGCACAAAACCCACATTTTGAGAGCCGGACATGGAGACATGGATGTTCATCCTCAAGAGCATCTTACTGGTTAACACTATTCAATAGCCTAATTGACATCAGGAGAAAAGAGGCAGAAGACTTTTGTGTGCACCGACGAACCACACACAATAAGTTCAGCAATGTGTATTAATAAAGCAAATGGTGTCCATTTTGATTTCATGTTGACTTGAACAAGATACAATCAATTCAGACATTTACAACATTCAAAAGACTAAAAGCGGGAGCTAATCTGGAAGTTTACTCAATGCGTCTCATGAATAATTACTGCTCAATTTCCTCACCCGGGTCAGCCATCTCAACCCTCGACAATAAGTCACCCCTTCATTAGCGCACTTTAAAAAGGTGACGAGCAAACTAATTATCTCTGGAGTGAATATCAGCTCATTAATATATGCAAAGACAAAGCCATAACACAGAAAGAAAGAAAAAACCATTCCAGTTCACTTCAAAATAAGAGTGCAGCACCGCAAACGCTTCATCAAAAATAGATTGTAACAGCGAGACCGTATGGCGCAGGTGGTTTCAAATGTCACTGACGGATGAATAAGGACAGCGAGCTGACAAAATGTACATTATTCAAGCGTTTAACATCAGCAAACTCCACAGCGCTGAGCTTGAAGTTCACCGGCATCACTTTTAACCGATTCTGACACCTCCATCTAATCAATACACTCCACTTTCTTCAATAATTAAAGCAGAAAGACACTTATTTAATTTATTATTCAGATTATCCATGCTGGGTTTTGGTCCGAGTTATACGAAATAATTAGAGATTTTAATGAAAACATTT
>NW_015505438.1:131381-132620 GCF_001515645.1 Sinocyclocheilus grahami | reverse complement strand
GAAACGTTACCTCAGTAGTAGTCGAATGCTAATACTAAAGCTCTAAAAGTACTCATTTTCTAAGAAATAATTGTGCTTCATATGCATACAAAGCCACTGTTTAAGGATTGTTAAAATTCACAGCCTTGCGATTCAAAAAACATAAAAACCCAAACACATTGCTCAGGCGGTTGCATATTGATTCTTCGAATCCGAAACGCTCAGCTGCGCCTCTTGAGAAATGACCGTATACGGCTGCCATAGTTTCATGTATTGCAGAGCTTCAATAACACAGAGTGATTACGGATGGGAATCGACCCGTGTACCTGCGTGTGGTACAATCAATGTGGCAATGAGCAAAAGGGCCAAGGAGATCACATTACGGTCTAATAACACAAAACACGAGAACATCGGCGAGGGAGGACAAAAAAAAAAAAAAAGAGGTCCTGTCAAGTAATAAAAACGAGAGGTGGTTGCTCCACATCTGAGGTAACAAATAGAGGAAGATGCGGGGAAGCCTAGGATGCCAAGTCCTTCTGTTTTCAGTTTGATAATCGCTTTCTGTTCCTCGGCATCTCACTGTCAGTTATCTTCTGAAGTCATCTGCAGGCAAATTGAACTGTCAGCCATCAAGATCTTTAGATCAATGTTTTTTACAAAATATCCGTTTTGTTCGTGGTTGTTTAACCCGGCGTCTCGTTCTTGATCGTGAATTGTAACAAATTTGACGTCATTGGAGAAAATTGTTGAGCTCTATCTTTGCTGTGTCAGATTAAACCGAGCAAAGAAGAGCCGTTTGGACTGATCCCGTTGTTTGGTCGGATCACAGTCTGGGTTTCGCAGGGTCGCGCCGCGGTCTGCTTACGGGTTCTCATCTCTTGTAGTGGCTCGGAGCGTCAGCGAACATGTATTTGAGTCTGTAGGCCTCCGCCAGTAGCAAACCCACCTCTTCGTTGCCCCAGTGTATTGTGGGAAGGTTCTGCAGGAGCATTAACAGGCTCTGAAAAGACATAAAAACACATTTCATAAAACTGGATCATTTAGTGGCTTTTATACAGCTGCCAGTAGCAGCTTTCCACCGCAAAAATACTATTTCCTGGCTATTATCTGTTCTCTGAAATGCATTTTTACTGTTCTCAACTCGAAATGCTTGCAATCAAGGCATGATTACAATGTTAGGATAATGTGATTCCTGATTGGCGCTGCTCTTAGGTCACTGCTTGTGTTTCGCGTGAGTGCGTGCGTGTGTGTGTGTGTGTG
>NW_015505438.1:131104-131371 GCF_001515645.1 Sinocyclocheilus grahami | reverse complement strand
GTGTGTGTGTGTGTGTGGGCTTTCCACCACCTACAGCTGCTATAAGTGCACAAGAGCAGATCTATCGTAATCAGCTTCACTCTGTGTAAGATCAGATCTCGGGTTCTTCGGTCTGGGAGTTTTAGTGCAGTAGCATGAAGCTGAAAATCATTGATTTTCAAGTTGCTAACCAGAGCGCCTTTGAGCTTTGGGTTAAAAAATGGTGCTCATCATAACAGCCTATATCTATCTATATATATATATATATATATATATATATATATATAT
>NW_015505438.1:119804-130449 GCF_001515645.1 Sinocyclocheilus grahami | reverse complement strand
ATGTCTGGCGTAAAAGTAACACTGCATTTCAGAAAAAGAACATCATACCAACAGTAAAATATGGTGGTGGTAGTGTGATGTCTGGGGCTGTTTTGCTGCTTCAGGACCTGGAAGACTTGCTGTGATTAAATGGAACCATGAATTCTGCTGTTTACCAAAAAATCCTGAAGGAGAATGTCCGGCCATCTGTTCGTGACCTCAAGCTGAAGCGAACTTGGGTTCTACAGCAGGACAATGATCCAAAATACACCAAGTCCACCTCTGAATGGCTGAAGAAAAACAAAATGAAGACTTTGGAGTGGCCTAGTCAAAGTCCTGACCTGAATCCTATTGAGATGCTGTGGCATGACCTTAAAAAGGCGGTTCATGCTCGAAAACCCTCCAATGTGGCTGAATTACAACAATTCTGCTTAGATGAGTGCACCAAAATTCCTCCACAGCGCTGTAACAGACTAATTGCAAGTTATCGCAAACGCTTGATTGCAGTTGTTGCTGCTAAGGGTGGTCCAACCAGTTATTAGGTTTAGGGGGCAAACACTTTTTCACACAGGGCCATGTAGTTTTGGATTTAGTTTTCCCTTAATAATAACAACCTTCATTTAAAAACTGCATCTTGTGTTCACTTGTGTTATCTTTTACTAATATTTAAATTTGTTTGATGATCTGAAACATTAAAGTGTGACAAACATGCAAAAAAATAAGAAATCTGGAAGGGGTCCAACACTTTTTCACACCACTGTATATATATATATATATATCGACCGAATAGTCTGGCATTACATCACATGTGTGTGCAAGAATATAAACCGACTAATGAAAGATGTTCAACACTGTTAAATCTACTTTAAACCATTATGGCATTAACCTAATTCTACATCACAATAGCTTTGTTTTGATTGATTTATAGTCCGAATTGTCAAAAGCACAGGCATCTTTGTTCAATTCTCAGGAACAGCAATCCTGTAAAGAGAAGCTCATTTATCAGTAAATAATGGAGAAACACATCAGTAGTGGCTAATTTATTTATAAATCAAATCCAGATGGGACATTTGCTGTAAATTAATTACTATCAAAGCTCAACAAGTGTGAATTATCACCTACAAATGAAACTCAGTCAACATGCTATCTTTTGTATGGTTAAAACACCAGAAGACTGTAGCAACATCAACAAAATGTCTTTGATGTTTGGTGAGAAACTGACTGGATTTTGACAGCGAAAAAAATACATAAGAGTGGGGTCCAAAAAACTAAGACGACATTGAAATGTGGGATGCAAAATTAAATTTAAATACGAAACTAAAAATATCCTAAAAAGCTTTAGGTTGTTGAAAATTCAAAAACAATGTAACATTTAAATATGATAATATCAAATATTTAAAAATTATTCTTAAAATTATCTTAATAATAACAAATGTATAGTATATTATTATTAAATATTTTTATTATTTAAAAGAAAATATAAAATCTGTGATCATGTGAAAATTCTTAAAATATGACGAAAATATTTTTCCTAAAAAAAGATAAGGTATTATTGTTGTTGTTATTATTATTATTTATTATATAGTTTTTTAATCAAATAAAAGCACATTTCGATAAAGTGTTCATGTGAACATGATCATCAGTCCATAAACGATTAAATGTGATTATTTTATCCCACTGACAGCCCAAGTATAAACACATGCTCAAATAGCTGTTCATCTAACCCTTCTCTACTCAACCTGACAATGAGGCAAATAATAAACGAGAGAATCAGAGATGGAGCTGAGGCGTGGAGATCCTTTGAAAGAGAGCGCGGAATAGTGAGAATGGGGGGTGAGTAACAGAACGTTCTCGTTTCGTGGGCGCTGAGGTGTGGTGAATCCGCTGGCCTGTGAAATTCGGTTACAGCAGAGGCTGCTCCACTGGAGGGCTAATTACTCCGATAGTCTCGGGGGTAAGTGACGGCTGGGACGCTTTCCAGTGATGCATGCATGTGTGGGAAGTCACATGTAAACGACACACGCTTCTTCACGGAGCCCAGCGGCCGTGACACACGCAACATGCGGGAGGTTGTCGGTACCTGAAAGTCCACCATGGAGAGGATCTCTTTGCGCCATTTGATGAGGAAGGCAGAGCACACGTACAGGTGAAAATGGGAGAATCCCTCCGACTCCGCCTGAAGATCAAGAGCAGACACAGAGCAGAACACACATGCTTGCATTAGTAAGTAGACATTAAGCAGATGATTATCCAAAGTGACATTCAGCACACTTATTAGAGACTCAGCCCCTGGGGTTAAATGCCTTTCTCAAAAGGCAAAATAATGATGGCTTTGAGGTTTGCTCCTTGCAGGGACTGAACCAGCAACCTTTCAGTTACCAGTTTTAAGCTCTAAAGCAATAGTTCACCCAAAATGAAAAATTCTGCCATCATTTAATCGCCCTTGCGATGCTCCAAACCAATGCAAGTATATAAGTGAGGTTCCTTTTAAAGGGATAGTTCACCCAAAAATTAAAATTGTATGTTTATCTGCTTACCCCCAGGGCATCCAAGATGTAGGTGACTTTGTTTCTTCAGTAGAACACAAATTATGATTTTTAAGTCCAGCCGTTGCAGTCTATCAGTCGTATAATGCATGGCAATAGTAACAAAATCTATGAGAGTAAAAAAAACATGCAGACAAATCCAAACTAAACCCTGTGGCTCGTGACGACACAATGATGTCCTAAGACACGAAACGATCGGTTTGTGCCAGAAACCGAACAGTATTTATATAATTTTTTTACCTCTAATACAGCACTATGTCCAACTTCCTTGAGCGCGCGCACGGCATCCGATGCGTTAGGTGTGTACGCGCTCTGGTGTAGTTTACGCAAGCGCCGGAAGTGATCTCTCGCACGTATACGTCACTCATTGTTTACACAGTGCACAGTCATTGTAGGTACGACAGCTAATCAAAATGGTACTTACTTGCGCTTATCCGGATTATTCAAACCGACTTAAAACTTAAAGATTACGTTCTCTCGCGCAAACTCATTCGGGAGTGCTGACTTTTCACGTATTCTCAACTTCTGAACCTGCTCGCCTGAAGTTATGGTTGATTGCTCTTCGGCTGGATATCAACACACCCATTAATGACAGAGCCCGAAAGGGGAACAGAGTCGCGTGACAGACACAGTGATGAAGCTGGTATGTGTTTGCAGTACACAAGCCACGGTTAAGACAGCTGACTCCACTGTGATGTGACCCCCCCGCTCGCTCGCTCACTCACTCACACTCTCTCTCTCTCTCTTTGCTGTTCTGTTGTAAGTAATCTTAAAGATTCCTAAATCAATCTACTTTCGGAAGGCCAAATAAAGTGCTTTTGCTTTCGCCGAAACACACAGCGTCTCCCTGACATGCTTCTTCAACACTAACTGCGGTTACTGAAACCACGCCTTCTTTCTTTGCGTGAACATTTGGGCGGCATTATGCAAATATTTCCACATAGTGAGGTAGATATGTGGGGGCATGTTAGAACGAGCCGTTTTAGGGGGGCGTGGCAGAGTCTTAACTTTGATAAATAATATCTCTTTGGTTTTGAGACTTTAGTCTTTGCAACTTCAGGGATCTTATCTATGCACAATCAGCTTGTAACACTCCAAAGAGAAAGGAAAACTTGAAATCGCATCATGTGTCCCCTTTAAAAATCATAATTTGTGTTCTACTGAAGAAACAAAGTCACCTACATCTTGGATGCCCTGGGGGTAAGCAGATAAACATCACATTTTCATTTTGGGGTGAACTATCCCTTTAAAGCTTTTTTGTCATACTGAACATACCAAGTTTTTTCCTCACCAAAGTCATCTTTGGCTTGATTCGGCCTGCTCATAATTAATGATTTTCTGTTAGCTGTTAGTGTTTTTAATTTTTTTTTAGTTGATAAAAAAACAACATGAAAGTGTCAAAAGTATGTACCATATGTGCCATATTTAGAGTCTCCTGAATTAATACCACAGCTTAGAAGAAATTCTGACAAAAATACTGAAATTGAAGTCAACAATATTAACCATATTTTGAGAACCAATGATATCAAATCTGGTCATTTTTTAACACCAACATGAAAAAAAGATTTGGGAGCTGAAAAAAAGGAAAGATTTTCAACAAATAATGATTATAATTTCACCAGTGCTGTTAATGTTAACTAAAACTATTAAAAATCTAAATAAAGTTGATATATGAAAAACTTAAACAAAAAAAGAAAAACCTTACAAAATTAGAAAAGTTACTTTGGCAATTAAGTTGAAGTGCTAAAATTAATAAAAAAAATTAAATAAAGCTGAATATTGGCTAAAATATTTAAACTGATAAAATTGACAAATGCACATAATATGACTAAAACTTAATGTAAAATTAAAATGAAAACTGAAAATGTAAAAGCTAATTTAGAATATTAATAAACACTATATTATTACATAAATAATATTATAAAACAGATAGTTCCGGTCCTTGATTCTGATTGGTTGAGCCGCGTTCAAGGCACATTCACACCAAGCACGATAACTGTAAAGATAACGATAAAGATATAGTTCTAAAAATCGTTCTCAATATTAAAGAATAGCAGTTCGCACCACAACTATAACGAGGCACAGAGAAACAATATCGTTGGAATCACTTCCAGAACAATTTTTTCCAGCTGATGAACGATACAAACATTGACAGCCAATCAGAATCCATCCTGCTATAACGAGCTCGAGAATTTAAAGCGGCAGACGCACGTGAGCTTAGAATAAACAGACGATATCGTTCACTGGTGTGGACACTAATATAGTTATCTTTATAGTTATCGTTCTTGGTGTGAACGGGGCTTTACTCTACAAACATACACCTTTGTTTACTTTGTGTGCTGCTCGGCAACCACTTTGTTGCAACCACCACTGTTTCTGAGGAACTACATTGTTTGGTGGAAGAATACTGTTTTTATTAATATCATTACACTTTATTTGCTCTGTTTTATTTTGTGAACGCTAACTACGTATATGGAATAACTGTTTTATAAAAGCAATAAGCCCCGTGAAGCCATGGTTTACAGTGAATTTATAACAGCTTCGCGTCGTGCCTAACAACGCCCCTTAGCTGTTATAAATTCACTGTAAACCACGGCTTCACGGGGCTTATTGCTTTATTAAAATAACACCGTTTCTCCCACAAAGGTAACTTATGACTTCAGAAGACTTGTCAATATGAATGGTTGCTGTATAGCCAAGATCTGCAAGAAGATTCTTCTGTCTTTATTGGTTAGAAAAGCAGAGCAAACACAAAGACATTATGAAGGAGGGGATAAAAGGTATCAGGTCACAGCGCGAAATGTATATCCAAGTAAAAGCTGGGATATACTTTTCGATTTTGTTGGCTTTGCATTGGCTCCAATGACTGCACATTCCCTCAGCCAGAAATAAAAACAACGATTTACTTCCATCATGAGTAATAAGAGTTTTAAGACAACACATATTATTCGTTAAATTATTCAGCTACAGTAGAGCACCTGCACACAGAGCTCCTAATGTAGTTTTACCATCGATCTAATTTATTGGACTGGGAATTAGGTCGTGTTAGTTATTCCCATCGTATCTAGAGAAGACACCACCCACCACCTCATTCGTCCTCCTCTCTCCCCAGCATCCCCCTCTACTTGTGCTGTGTACAGTGTGGTACATTCAGCCACTTGAGAGGCAGCCAGCGGTTATAAATAGCTTTATTTACTTCATTTCTCTTGGTCCCTCTTGAAGTGAGAAAAGATGGAATGAGGAAGGAGGAAAAAGTTGGATTTTTATGAAGGCACAAAGAAATTGCAAGAACCAGGAGCAAATCTAGGAGTTGAGTTTATCGCTTCTCAAATTATGAAATGTGTTAGTCCAGAGATGTTTCTTGCTTGAAGTGTGACGAGTCGCCGGGTTCAAATCTCACTTGACAATTAATCTTTCTGAAAGTAACAACTCATTAAAATTGCCAGTAGATACACTGTGTATCAGGAACTAAAGAGCACTTCTGAAAATAGCAAGAGTGACACTGTTAAGACAAGATGTTTCTAAAAAGTAAAAATTAAAATCTTTAAAACTAAAAATAACTATATAGAGTATATACACATATACATACATATATATACCACCATATATGGGGGTTTGAAACTTTTGAACAGAATGAAGATGTCCAAATTTTTCATATTTTGTTGAAATATAATTTGTTTTAATTTAGTACTGCCCTTCGGAAGCAACAGAAGATACTTGCATGTTTCCCGGAAGACAAATTAAGTACAATTTACCTTGATCTTCAAATTCAAAAAGTTATATGGCGTGATATGCATCGTGTTTCCTTCTGGAGCATCAGTGAATGATTAAACCTTTTTTAATAGCTGTGTTTGAGTCCCTTAATTGTCCTCCGTGTGAGAAGATGGATCTCAAAATCATACAGTCACTGCTGGAAAGGGTTCAAATATGCAAAAGATGCTGGAAAACTGAAGAATCTGCAGGACATGGAGGATTTTTCTGAGGAACAATGCTCAGTTTAACTGTTCAGAACAAACAAGTGACACATGAACAACCATCACAGCAAAACAAAAAAAACAGTGGTGGATCATCCAAGTAACCACATACAGTATTAAGAACCAAGGGTTCCCAAACTTTTGAAGGAGGTTATTTTAATAATTTCAGCAATCTTTTTGTCTTGTGGACTATATGTAAATATCTTAATGTAAAATATATTACTTAGGACAGTACTAAATAAAAAAAAAAGAACATGCATTTTGTATGATCTCTCTTATTTTGTTAAAATTATTCACATTTTCTGCAAGAGGTTCCCAAACTTTCGCATGCCACTGTATACACACACACACACACACACACACACACACACAAACACACACACACGTTAAACAAAAAGATAAAAATACAGAAATGCAGCAAAAATATTCTAAAATATTAAAATTTAAAATAACAGCTTTCTATTTGAATATATTTTTAAAATGTAATTTATTCCTGTGATGCAAAGCTAAATTTTTAGCATCATTACTCCAGTCTTCAGTGTCACATGATCCTTCAGAAATTATTCTAATATGGTGAGCTGCTGATCAATAAAAATGTCTTTGAAAGTTGAGCTTTTAATAAAAAAAATTTTTTTAGGATTCTTTGATGAATAGAGAGTTTATTAGGATTGATTTTGAAATGCAATTTTTTTTGTAACATTATAAATGCCTTTACAGTCACTTTTAATCAATTAAATGCATCCTTGCTGAATAAAGCTAAATTCTTTCAACAATTATACTGTTTCTCCTTTTTCAAACTATAGTGGACTAAGTATACTACAAGTACCGTAGTATTGACATGTGTGACGGAAATGAACTACGAAGCCCAAAATGCAATGCATCAAGTGGGAGGGGTCAATAGGCTGAAGGGAAGCACTTGAAGCAACGTACATGATGATTCTCATTTTGAAAAATGCTTTTTGGTTGCTTTAGAAAATGAATTGAACTAAAGTGTAAGGCCCGTTATAGGGTAAAATTGTTTTGAACTTTGTCATTTTGTGCTGGAAACCTTGAGGGGTTAGTTATTATACATTGTTTCATTATTTTATTTGTACTTAATTGTTGAAATATCAAACTGATATATCGAATTGGTGGTGTTAACCTTGTAATCATTGACCTAAGAGGGGTAATCTCAGTGGTGAACTATAAGTGATCACAAGTATTTATGTGATTGGTATTATGGAGAAGTGAATAATTGTTTTGCACTTCATCTACTGATAACATATAGCCCATCCTTCACACTGTACATAATGGCCGATGCTTTGCATCCATCATCAACCTTGGTGGACATTGATATGCCAGATGTTCCAGATGTTGCCACTCCAGTCTGGGCACCTGCCCTGCAACCTCAGGTGTCTAATTATCCCTATACCCCCATTCAATCCACTGCATTACAAGCAAGAACCCATGTACAGTTTGCTTCTTCAAACCTTTCCCCTAGTACACCTGTGCAGTCTCTGGTATGGAATGGAAACCGGGACCAGATGCAACTGTGTACTCCCTCTCCCACAGGGGATGGTTCTCAAGTGTCTTCAGGGACCCAGTATGATTTGCCCGGAACATTCCCCACGCCTGCAAGGGAGATTGGACATCTTACTGCCCAGGTCCAGGGTAACTGGGACAAATTGTTTGACCTCATGGAGAAACAAGAGATGGCTGTCAGTGCACTTACTAGTGAACTGAAACAGAATTCTTCGCAACATGAAAGCCAATTGGAAAGTCTTGCTGATAAAGTGGACAACCACACACAGCAAATTTCAAAGATTTTGTCAAAAAACAAACAACAGACTGAAACAGAGACCGATCAACTGGTAAAGACAATGAAGTTGTTAATAACGGATGAACTCCAAAAAATTGAAAAATCATTGGTATCCAATATTCATTTCATGGTAGAGCAACTTCAGCAAGAGGTTCAAGAAGATATCAGAGCTGTCCAGAAAAACTTTTTAAAAAGCCACGATGAACTTGTTAAAGATTTCTCAGACATTAAAGCTGTCCAACAAAACTTTCAAAAAAGTAATGATGAATTTGTAACAACTCGGTGGCTACTGCAAATGCTTTACATAAGAAAGTCAGTTCCACGCATGGACCAAAATTTGCTGTTGTACTGCAACAATTGATTGTGCCAGTCGGTATTGGTACCTGGACAGGTAAAGCCATTGTCGACACGGGGGCGAGTTACACCCTAATTCATGAAAGCTTAGGGAAAGACCTAGATCCCTCAGATCAAAGCCTTAGTCCTTGGACTCTTGGACCATTATATTTGGCCAATGGAAAGGCTGAAGTGCCTCTGGGATGGTTGAATGTTTCTCTTAAACTGCATGACCAAATCTGCCCCTTACCTGTTGCTGTGCTGACAACCCAAGCTCTTGCTTATTCTATTGTTTTGGGTCTAGACTTTATCTTCTGTAGTGGAATGCAGATAAATGTGTCTCAGGGCAAGTATTCATTTAACTCTCCAGACGTGGACTACTTCTTCCAGCCTGGTCATGCCAGTGTGCCATCACCGATAAGGGTCCAATGTCTGCAAGATGGAAACATTGCTCACCGTTTCACACTAAGTATTTCCCTGTTAAGTTCTGTTCCACCCTTAACATTACCCTTTGCCTTGAAAGATGGTGACAGTGAGGATGATGCAACCCTCATCTACCAAGCAGTGGATGCAACTCACTTACCACCTGATCAAAAGCAACAGTTAAATCACCTCCTACAAACCAATCCTCAATTGTGCACCCTTCGGTTGGGACGAACTAATGTACTCCAACATCAAATCTACACACATCATCAGATACCCATAAAGCAACGGACTTATCGAATGTCACCTTCCAAACAAGCCATCGCGAATCAGCAGCTCCAGGAAATGTTGGAGACCGGCATTGTGGAACCCTCACAATCCGGATGGTGTTCTCCGGTGGTCCTAGTGCCGAAAAAAAATGGACAACTTCGATTCTGCGTTGACTATCGCAAGTTAAATGCTATAACTGACAGCGACGCATACCCACTGCCAAACCTCGCTGAAATCTTGGAATCACTTTCAGGATCTGCTATCTTCTCCACCCTAGACCTTAACAGTGGGTACTGGCAAGTTACTATGGATGCTTCCAGTAAAGAAAAAACTGCCTTTACTACCCCTGCTGGGCTATTTCACTTCAATGTAATGCCCTTTGGACTTAAAAATGCCCCAGCCACTTTTCAACGTCTTATGGAGACTGTCTTGCGAGAGCTATGGGGAAGGATTTGCTTTGTGTATATTGACGATATTATTGTCTATTCCCCATCTGTTGCTCAGCATTTCCTTGACCTCCAAGCTGTTTTCCAAAAATTACAAGAGGCTGGCTTAACCATCAATCTTCGAAAAAGTAAGTTCTGCTTGCCTGAAGTGACATTCCTAAGTCATGTAATAAATATCCAAGGTATTACCGCTGACCCGGGTAAAGTGGAAGCTATTCGAAATTATCCTGTTCCAAGAAATCTGAAGGAAGTCCAACGGTTTCTCGGATTAGCCGGGTGGTACCACCGGTTTGTTGGAAACTTTTCCAGAATTGCTGAACCACTTAATTCTTTAAAGAAAAAGGGCAGAGTTTTTCAATGGACACCACAATGCCAACAGGCCTTTGAAGAACTGAAAACATGCCTGATGACTCCACCCATCCTGGGACATCCCAATTTCGAGCATCCCTTCATTGTGTATACGGACGCCAGTGAGACGGGACTGGGTGCAGTGTTGACCCAAAAGAGAAGACAAGGTATGGAGGAGGTAATCGCTTATGCCAGTCGAACTCTTAATCCCGCTGAGTCAAATTATTCTGCAACAGAAAAAGAATGCTTAGCCATAATATGGGCATTAGAGAAATGGCAGCACTATCTTGAACATAGAATGTTCACTGTCGTTACAGATCACTCTGCTTTGCAGTGGGTGATGAATTCTCCTAAAACCAGCAGCCGGCTCATTCGATGGGCACTGCAGTTGCAGAAGTATGACTTCATTGTCGAATATCGGAAAGGGAAACTGAATGCAGCTCCTGATGCACTTTCGCGGCTCACCCCCCATACAAGATGTAATTTGTATTCAAATCAAAAGGATGTGAATACTCTTCCAATTACAGA
>NW_015505438.1:119292-119794 GCF_001515645.1 Sinocyclocheilus grahami | reverse complement strand
TACTGCTTTTCTTTCTGAAGACTATGAGGATGAACTCGCTGAACGTGTCAGAATCAGAACTCAAGGTGAGAGAGAATCTGTTAGAGACTTTGCCTTTACCTATAGAGCACTTTGCAAAAGGTGGAAGCCTACCTTAACAGAGTCAGAGTTAGTCAAAATGATTCTGAAAAACATAAAGCCTTACTTGGCCAGCCAGCTGCGTGGTCGTGTGTCCACGGTGGAAGAATTGGTACGACTTGGACAACAACTAGAGAAGGATCATCTACAACAGTTGCAGTATGATTACCGTTTGAGCTCAAAGCATAGTCTAACTGAGCATAAAGGTTCCAACGTTAACAGACTTGCAGAGAAACCACAAGTTCAATGCTGGAGGTGTAAAGGCCATCATTCTCCTGGTAATTGCCCACAGTTTACCTTGTCCTCACAGTCTACTCCACCATCAGCCCAACATGCTATTAACATGCAACCAACCTTTCCTTCGAAATCCAGGGGTAGACCCACT
>NW_015505438.1:98093-103735 GCF_001515645.1 Sinocyclocheilus grahami | reverse complement strand
TGATTTGAGTTAACGGGTAAAGCTAGAATCACTACGTCACACATGTATGCCATCATCACTGCACTATGGTACTGAAAGAGTACTTGTTTGTTTGTAAGGAATAAGAAAAAGGCAGACAAGACTGCTAAAGAGAGAAAGAAGAGATAGGAAGCCTTAAGAGGATTGAAGACTAAGCAAACAAAAGCAGAAGAAAGAAGCTTTCATGATTAAGTCCTCTTTCCCATAAGAACGCATTCGACATGGGGTTATTCACAGCCAAGCATTCCCTCCTCCACCTCTCAACAGAAGTCATCTCACTAATGGAGGGGACGTGAGATGCAGATGCTTCAGAACATCAGTCAGACATTAACATGACTTTCCTTTTTGTCTTCACAGCTTTTTCTCACTCTCCTTCTTCATTTCTTTCACCCACATCTCTTTCTTTCTGGCCTGGGCTCTTTGTGCACCTCTAATTGATCTTGAGGAGTGAGTCTTTGTGCCAAACGTGCAATTACAGGAGGGACCTGATAAAGGAGCCCAGGAGAAGTTGAGGCTCTTTTCTCTGCCTTTTTGGACAAAACGCCCTCATCTAATCAACTTGCTCTGGTCCGCCGAACATGCAACATGTGTCTGCTCACTGGATAGTGCCAATGAATGGATTCATTAACAATTAATCAGGAACATATTATTCAGTGTTATCAAAAAAGCTTAAAGTGTCATTTGAACAATGGTAGTTTAATGCAAAATGACAATAAAAAGGACTGTAATTAATGCTAGATGGCAACATGAAATCAAAATGTACCCAATCTGCTTGTCTTACTGTGCACGCTTCATCAGTCCATGTTATCATAATGAAAAAATTAAAAATACAAAATGTTTTTAAGCTCATTACGCCATCACAATAAGTAATGGCTGAGCTCATGAATATTAACTGGATCATGCAGATGCTGCTACATAACTGGCCTGCCCACTCAGGTAATTGAATGCATATTCATGAGTCGGCTCTATTAGAAGTTTTGCTTTATATGCACCTCTTGCCAATGCAGCATCGAGCTTCTTTATATTTTACATGACCTTTTACCATTTTGTGTAACATTTTAAAACAAATCTATTCTAACACAAATATCCAAGGTATATTGAAATGAAGATAAAGTCTATAGTATTTGTTGTTTTATGAGTCAAAACTGTAAAGTCAAGAATTTAACATCACAAATAAATTGTGAAAAACTGATGCAAGCAAGAACGTGTATCTAGTGAAAGATATAATGTACACTACTGGTCAAAAGTTTGAAATAAAGATTTTTTTTATATTTTTGAAAGAAGGCCGTAATAACTCACCAAGGCTGCATTTATTTGATTAAAAATACAATAAAAACAGTAACATTGTTTAAAAAAAAAAGCAATTTAAAAAGAACTGTTTTATTTATTTGTTTTATTTTAATATCCTGTGATTGCAGAGAGGAATATTCCATTACTCATGAAATTAATACATTTATTGCATCTAGCCATTTATAATGTTACAAAAACTTTCTATTCATTAAAGAATCCTGAAAAAAAATTCACGGTTTCTACAAAAACATTAGGCAGCAAAAACTCTTTTCAAAACTGATGAAAATTCAGCTCGTCATCACAGGGATAAATTACATAAAACATATTCAAATACAAAACAGTTCTTTTAAAATATAATTTTTCACAATATTAGTTTTTACTGCATTTTATCATCAAACAATTACAATCTTTAACTGATCATATACAGTAATATTAATTACCAAACAACACTGAATATTCCGTTATATTTTGTATTCTGACATACATCACATTAAATGCATTGTGAATGTACAAGGTTTAGGCCATTTCTAAGGATTTGTTCTGAGGGAATACGGCACATTTTTTATTAAACAATTGATCTGCATGTCTCTCTTTGATCTATCATTAAATTTGCATACATTGGTGTGTGAAGGAAGCAGGGCAGGTCACAAGAGATAGTTTATGCATGGCTTAACCTTGAAAACACATACATCATGGCTCAGTTTCTCTCTGTGTGTTAAGCTGGCCTCATTGACACACCTCCCGTGAGGTGGGTGAATGCCACCTTTCCTGCTCGCCCCAACCCTGCTGTGAAAAACGCCTGAGGAAATAAAGACCAAAAAAAAAAATCTGGAACTGTGAAATAAGAACAAATGGAAAATAACCTGGAGGAAAACTGTGCTCGTCAAGCAAGCTCGTCAACATTCAGTAATTTTTTTTCTTACAAAATTTACAAATATGTATAAGAAAAATTGTGTCAAAATCTGTAAAAGGTGTTTTATATGTTGCCTTTAAGGGTCTGATGATCCAAAATGCCCATCAATAATGTTTGGCAACATCACTGATTCAAAACGAACAGAAGCAAATGACATGCAAGCGTGCATAATGGTTCACCGCTCGCCATTTCCTCTCTTGGATTGCACTTGTCACCTGACAACTATTCCCCTTTATCCAATAAAACCCACCTTGTGGAAACGGATCCATGTCAAAACGCCATGCATGAGAAATGGAGTGGCAGATAGACGGAGGCAGATGTAAAGGACAAAGAAATGAGCAAGGAGATATATCAAAAGGAAGTCTGAGAAAGGACATGCAGACGGGACACGAAAGGAAATCAGTGGAAGGAAACTCTTCAAAAGAATATTAATGAATGACAGGAATACGAACAGTGCACACCTTTTTGCCATTTTAACAAGAAAAAAAAATGTATGAGCAGCGTGGTCTTCAAGGACGTGCCACCCATAACCTCTCAAGCATTTGAAAAATTATTTGAAGATCAGCTATCATTCATGGAAGTCTGCATTCTTCCTGGAAACCCCGTAATGGGAGGTGACATAGGGGTGTAAAAAGGCATCAATTAAGGAATTTAATAATCAATTATAATTGCCAAAATTAAAGTATACTAAATAAAAATAACAAGTGGACAATTACCCATAACATACAGCAAAAACAACCAATGAGTCATTCAAGTATGCATTCTAATATTAATTAGGTGGTATAATGATTATTTCCCAAAAAAGTTGGGGAACAGCAAACTTAGAAATTAGCAACAACAATTACTACACCCCTACTTCATTACAGGCGAATTGTGTAGTCAGCACATTTAAAAAATAATTATGAAGTGCACTAAAGTAACTGAACTGAAAAACCAATTCTAAGCACAATTAATTACACTCCCACTAGAGGTTCAAGTTCTGGGCTAGTAACCAAAAGTTTGTAGGTTCAAACAATCAGCTGATCCATGAACCAGCACCACTGTTCTTGATCAAGACACTTAACTCCAGGCCACTTTGAATAAAATCGCCAGATAAATTACAAATTTGACATAGAAGCACATAGGGGTGTTACGAGACGAGACGAGACACGAGACTGGGTTCACGAGAACGAGACGATATGAGATTTGAGATTTTTTTAAAGAAATCCTCAATGATGAAATATATAGGGAAAAATAGTCTTTTATTCTTATTAAAATCATGAATCTTATACATTTTCACATCAATTTAGGAAATGTTTAACAAAAATTACATGTTTAGGGCCCTATGAAATGTTTTATTTTTTCTCACCATATTATTTATATATTTTTTGTTACCAAATTCTGTGTTTTAGCATGTCTAATTATTGGAATGCATAAAACAACTTAATTTATTCATTTTTTTTCTTAAAGTAGCCTTATGCTTTTTTTTCCCCCTCAGAAATTGTGTGTTGTATATTTACATTTTTTCTGGTTATCAAATGAAGGCATAAAACATTAATTTAATTTATCATTTATCTTTTAATTATTGAAAATTAAGCAAACAAGATTTTTTGGCAAACAAAGGCGATTTACTATTAAAATTAAAACACGGAAGAAATGTTTTGTGATTATTCCTTAAAAAATAATGTTTGTTTCATTTTAGTAGTAGGCTATGTACATTCTACTAAAAAATAGTTATAGGCACAATGTCTTCAAATCAAACCGGACTTTTATTTTGACGGGTTGCCGTGAATACCTTTACAGTTATGTGTATGAGATATGATGCTAGTTTTACTCAAATCAAACGCTAAAATGCTCATGAAGTGACTCTTAGAGCAGTTCTGGAGATGTTGTTCATGTGTTTATGTCCCCCTTTAGTGAGACGGCAGACGCTGAAATCACCGTGAGTGTCAGGCGTGCTTCAGTATGTGTGTAGTAAATGAAACCGCGTGTCTGCACCATTCATAAACAGAGACAGGCAGAACATGCAGGATTCAAATTTAAATCGACTTTTGTGGCTTAATATTTACATATACTAGTCCATATCGCGATTTGATTTAAGTGTAATGACCTACTTTTGAGTAATTCATTCAAAATTTGACAAATTCCGTGACATTCCGCGTTAAACTGTGAATTCAGTTTTTATGATTGGATAAAGACTACACTGCGTAATTTTCCAGCTTATCATGCGGCCACTTGCCTGATGTGAACAAAATATCTTACATACCACCACTTGTGAACGAGCCAGTGTAATGCAAATATATCTGAAAGGTCTGTGCGAGGATATAGTCATGTTCTCGCGAGACCAGTCAGATCTCGCGAGATGCATCGGATCTCGTCACACCCCTAGAAGCACATTTTCGGACATGTTTTGGCTGGTGTTGATGCAGCAGTACCTGGTAGGTGTCCCACAGGCGAATGGTACAGCGCAGCGGCAGCTCCCGCATCAGCAGATTATTCATCCAGCGGAAAGCAAACTGCAGATACTCCACCTCACACTTCTGAAAGTGCACGTGGACATCCTCTGTGGGTGTAGAGAAGAAAGCACAGGGGGGTTATATCCATTTGCCGGTAGTTTCGGCAAAGTGCTGCACTGGGAGTAGCTTTTGTAAACCATGTATGGACCCCCATTGTTTAAAGAAACTTGGAAACTCTGGCCCTGAACTAAGATCACCGGCTATTGTTGAATTCTCCCCACACCTGTTTCACTGAATTAACATTATAGACCCCTAACGTCCGTGTAATTATATTCGATTGAATGGAGAGAGGGAGGGAGGGAGAGAGAGAGAGAGAGAGAGAGAGAGAGAGAGAAGGTTGGGTTGGAAAGGAAAAGTAGGGCTGGTGCTTAGCTCATTGAGAGAGGGATTTTTCTGATAAGCTCTCGTTCGGCCTTTGAACGGAATAAGAATGGCTTTCAAAAGCAGCTGTATTGACTAGACTCCTGATAGATATTGATGGAGAAAATGTGACGGGTTTCTGAAAGTACTGAGACCTGAAGTCGGACCTATCAGAAGGAAAAAGGAAACTCTTACTGCTACGAATAAAAGCAAAAATAACATTTCAAAAAAAGGTTTTAATAATGAACGATCTTCGAGATGTTACATAAGGGTTGCATCATAATGGATTCAACTAATGGAGTGAGTCATTGGTGTGAGGATTGAACAATATCACAAATTCACTTATTTCACAATCCCACTTCTTTAAAAAAAACGACAAAAGATTTTGCTCATAATGATTCCGATTCCAGCAAACAAAATGAAAGTATAAAATATTTGCAAACAACTTCTTGTGCCATAACATTGAAACCATTGTCATTTTCTGGAAAATATCTTTTTTTTTTTTTGGTCCTCCGAGATAAAAAAAAAAAAAAAAAAAACTAAACTTTCCAGAAAAATTTTAAAAA
>NW_015505438.1:67001-97944 GCF_001515645.1 Sinocyclocheilus grahami | reverse complement strand
TTTTTTTTTTTGTCCCCCAAGAAAAAAAAAAAAAAAAAAAAAGACTAAACTTTCCAGATAAATGTTAAAAAAAAAATGTTAAGAGCCATCCCAAATTGAGGCATTGTACTCGTACTTTGTTTATACATATTTAAATTCCGATATTTTGTATTGGTTTGAATAAGCCCTAATGCTACTTTATTCACAACTGTTTTAATAATAATAATAAAATAAAAAGACACTTGCAAAGTGAATACGTGCAACAAATAAAATAAAAACGGCAAACGTTTCGGACAGCATCTCAATTATTTTAGTCTTTATAATGGTTCATAAATTAATGCATAAAAATAGTATTAGTTCTTGAGCCGCAAATCAGCATATCAGAATGATTTCTGAAGGATCACGTGACACTGAACACTGGAGTAATGATGCTGAAAATTCAGCTTTGCATAATAGCATATGAAATATATTAAAATAGTTTATAAAAGCACTTGCCATTTTATTAAAATAGTTGTCATAATATTTCACAATATTGCCATCATTTTTACAAAAAGTGTATAATTTTGCACTTATTTGTATGCTTTATTAAAATAACTAATAGATGTCAAACACATAAATACCAGCCTTAAGGACTGCTAAATATACTCTGTAACATGTTATGTAACATACAGGTACATCTCAAAAAATTAGAATATCATGAAAAAGGTCAATATTTTTTGTCACTCATTTCAGAAAGTGAAACCCATATATTATATAGATTAATTACACAGAGTGAAATATGTCAAGCCTTTATTTCTTGAAATTTCGATGATTATTACTTACAGATAATGAAAACCCAAAATTCAGTGTCTCAGAAAATTAGAATATTGGAAAATGAAATCAGCATCTCCATAAAGTTTGTCAGCAGAAGGAAGCATGAACTGCTCAAACATTTCCTGGTAGATGACTGCATTGACTGTGGACTTCAGAAAACAAAGTGGACCAACACCAGCAGATGACATGGCAGCCCAAATCATCACTGACTGTGGAAACTTCACACTGGACTTCAAGCAACATGATTTCTGTGCCTCTCCACTCTTCCTCCAGACTCTGGGACCTTGATTTACAAATGAAATGCAAAATGTACTTTAATCAGAAAAGAGTAATTTGGACCACTGAGGAACAGTCCAGTTCTTTTTCTCCACAGCCCAGGTAAGACGCTTCTGACATTGTCTCTGGTTCAGGAGTGGCTTGACACGAGGAATGCGACATTTGTAGCCCATGTCTAGGATTCGTCTGTGTGTAGTGGCTCTGAATGTGCTGACGCCAGCCTCAGTCCACTCCTTGTGAAGCTCCCTCAAATTCTTGCTGGTGCACTTTTTCCTACCACACTTTTTCCTTCCACTCAACGTTCTATGAATATGCTTGGATACAGCACTCTGTGAACAACCAGCTTCTTTAGCAATGAACTTTTGTGGCTTACCCTCCTTGTGGAGGGTCTTCTGGACATCTGTCAAGTCAGCAGTCTTCCCCATGATTGTGTAGCCTACTTAGGCCTGCACGATTAATCATTTGTAAACCAAAATCGAGATTTGAGAGGGTTTGATTTTCAAATCGCAAGAGCTGCGATTATTTCGATGAAGGACTATCAAATATGGTAACAAGCATCTACGTAGTTTTTGACAGTTTGCTTAATGCGCATTTTACGTTTGATGCAGAGTTGAACCAATAGGGGGCATTTTAACACTGCCCGTGCTGACTGAACGGAGATATATTGACTGAACGAGCAAATAACGCCATCTGGAAAAGATGAGCACGAGCGAGAGCAGCAGTTTAACTTCCCAACAAAGTGTGTCTGCAGAAGAGCAAAGTCCTGCAGACGACTTGGTACCTAAACGAAAAAGCACCACATATGTTTGGAATTATTTTGGATTTCGACGTTCTGATGTACTTCAAAGGCAAGTACTTTGTAAAACCTGCCGAACGTCTGTGTCGACCTCGTGAGGTAACACAACCAACCTGTATCAGCACCTGCAGAAGTATCACAGACAAATCTATGATGAATGCATGGCCAAAAGGCCCACCGATGAACACACTTCGTCACAACCACCGCGACTGACATCCAAGCAAACTTTAATTGCTCAAGCGTTAGAAAGTGTCACACCCTATGACAAATCTTCACGAAGGTATGGCAAAATAACAGACGCCATAAGTTGCCTGGCTAAAGATATGGTGCCGATTAACGTGGTCACAAAAGATGGTTTTAAGAATCTTATCCTAACGCTCGATAAAAAATATTGCATTCCTTCTCGTACGTTCTTTACTCAAGCCATCCAAAACCTGTACAATACGTGCAGGAAGAAGGTTGAAGCTGAGCTAAAAGAGGTGAAATATTACGCAATGACAACTGACATGTGGTCGAGCAGGACGACTGAACCATATCAAAGTCTCACTGTTCATTTCATATGTGAGGATTTTGAATTAAAGAGTCGTTGTTTACAAACGTCGTACTTTCCCACTGACCATACGGGAGAAAACATCGCTTCTGCTTTGAAAGATGCTCTAGCTGGCTGGGGTCTGAATGAAGAAGGCCAGGTGTGCATCACCACAGACAATGCAGCCAACATAATAAGGGCAGTGGAAATAAATGGATGGACCAGGCTGCAGTGCTTTGGTCACAGACTCCATCTTGCTATTGGTAAGTGTCCATGTATAATATACATTTTATAATCGGGAATTATTCATATACATTACATAATCATATTGTAATAACAATGATAAATAATTTTACAGCATTGGTTGAGCTTTGTTAATAATATAATTTACTGCATGAACTTATACATGTTTAACATTTCTGTTAGTTTAAAAAAACTTATGAACAAATATGAATTATTAATAAGGAGTAAAGTATGTGTATATAAATTAAAATGAACTTAAATACTCTAAATAATGTTGTTCATTGTAGGCTCATTCACATCTTAGATATTAAAGGGGTCATATGATGCAATTTCATTTTTTCCTTTCTCTTTGGAGTGTTACAAGCTCTTGGTGCATAAAGAAGATCCGTAAAGTTGCAAAGACTAAAGTCTCAAATCCAAAGAGATATTCTTTATAAAAGTTAAGAGTCAGCCACACCTACCTAAAACAGCTCGTTCGAACACGCCCCCACATATCTACCTCACTATGTGGGAAGATTTGCATAACGCCACCCAAATGTTCACGCAAAGAAAGAAGGCGTAACTTTTATTCTCGCTGTAGTATTGTTGCCGCTGCCGCCATGTCGTGAAGGCGCTGTGTGTTTCGTTGTGTAAGCGAAGCTACTTTGTTTGGCCTTCCAAAAGAGGACGATATCCGCTTCGTCATGCCTAGAGCTGATCTGTGCTGGTCGCTGAGGGAATCATCAACTCAGTGCTGTGGATCGCCGGATCGGCTTTCACCGCTCCTTCATCGGATCCGCCGGGACCGCCGTTCTCGACCCTGCCGCCTCAGCTCACTCTTGCCCGGCCTCAGCTCACGCTAAGCCGGGGCTTTCGCTCACACTATAGGCCGCTGTGTTTTTCATTGTGAAAGCGAAACTACTTTGTTTGGTCTTCCAAAAGAGGACAATATCCGCTTCGTCATGCCTAGAGCTGATCTGTGCTGGTCGCTGAGGGAATACATCAACTTAGTGCTGTGGATTGCCGGTACATTTTATGGAGGACTGTTTACTGATCCTGGGAGAGTAACGTTTGACTAAAATGCCGGCAGTTCTGACTCACGCAAGTACGTTTTCATTTAAAGGATTTGCCACTGACGATTCAAACGCGAGTTTTGGGCAGTGTAGAATAGCACTTGTTGTTTGTCATTTCTCTGATCACAAATGCAGACATGGTTTTATGTTAACGCGGCGCAATGCAACGCAACGCGTAAAACGACAGTATAAGTCATTATAATCAGTAATTATGTCCCCACTGGATGCAACAAATGCCTCGTTTGTAATGGGTTTTCATGTTTTTGTGTCGTTGCTCCGGCCAGACACGGCATCAACACAGTATGGTGAGGGGCGTAACATTTCCGTCTCACGCTTGAGGTAGTCGGCCAATCACAACGCACTGGATAGCTGGCCAATCAGAGCACACCTCGCTTTTTAAGACCGATGAGCTTTGTAAAAATCGACGCGTTTCAGAAGGCGGGGCATAGAGGAGAAACAATAATGTACAGTATGTGGAAAATAGTGTTTTTTTTACTTTAAACCGGATAAACACATTTCATTACACCAAATACACAAAATAATGTTATTTTTAGCAGCATCATATGACCCCTTTAACTAATGCTAACTGAGATAATTGCATTCTAACCTTTTTTTAATGGTATATTTTCAGAAAACGCATTGAAAGATGACAGGGTGCAGCGAGCAGTAGGCGTTTGCAAGAAGCTGGTCAGTCAGTTCTCCTACAGCTGGAAGAAAAGAATGGCATTGACTGCAGCCCAAAAAGAGCTGAATCTGCCTGAGCACTCATTGATTACAGAGTGCCCAACAAGATGGGGAACCAAAGAAAAAATGATTGCAAGGGTTCTGGAGCAATGTAAAGCTTTGAATCATGTGCTGTCTGCAGACAAGAAAACAAGGCATCTAACGCTGACATGGCAAGACAGAGGTGTTGGAATCCATCCACAAAGCTCTACATCCACTTCAGGAGTTTACAGATGTGCTTTCGGGAGAGGATTATGTTAGTGTCTCCTATCTTAAGCCAGTTCTTAACCTTTTGAGGACAAAGACACTCGCTGAAGATCAGGACGACACTAATCTAACAGTTGTGGCCTAATGGTTAGAATTTGGATTCGTAACCCAAAGGTTGTGAAAAATGGCACTTATGAGGAAATGTGTTGAGCATTCATTTCTGTACTGAAAATGTTAAAACTTAAGTAACTTGCTTGCCCTGTTTTTGAATGTTACAGGAGAAAAGATCACGTGTCTCAGAGTCACAGTATTTAGCAGCAGCCTCATCTGTGAAAGCAAAGACACTTAGCAGCTATTTCAAGATATCCTCTGTGTCTACAGAAGAACCTCCTAATTTTCATCATGTGGTGGAAGCAGAGCTAAATGGCTACTTAACTGCACCAGCAATTGATGGAGAAGAGAATCCCCTGACCTGGTGGAAACAGCACCAGGTTAACTTTACCAGGTTGAGCAGGTTGGCTTGCCGATACCTGTGTGTTCCTGCCACAAGCACACCGTCGGAAAGACTCTTCAGTGCAGCAGGCAATATAGTAACATGTCAACGGTCATGTCTCAAACCAGAGAGAGTGGATATGCTGCTCTTTTTGTCAAAAAATCTTTAAGCACATTACCCTGAACAATGTGAAAATGTAACAATCTAAATGTGAAGGTTTTCTTGTAGGCCTTTTGGCCTCAGAATTATTCATGTACTTTGCACTTTAAATGGCAAAACTTGTGCTGTCATTGTTTCAACCTTAATGTAGGTTAAGGTCAGTGTTTTACTGATGTAGAATTGTTTACAGTGTGTTAGGGTTCTTGAAAGTTTAAGATTTTATATATAATTGTTAATTTAACTTTAAGATGTAGTTATTTTCTTTAGTTTAATTTGTCATGACAGATGTTTGCATCATGACAACTTCATAAAAAAAATGGCCACAATGTTTAAGAGGTTTTAAATAAACAGTATCACAGTGTAGCATAGTTTGTGATTATGATTGGTCTTTCTTTGGTGCTGTTAACCACCACAACAAACCTGTAGCTCTTTTATGAAATCGCATTTTAAATTGCAAATCGCAATTTTGATCAGAAAAATCGCAATTAGATTTTTTCTCCAAATCGTGCAGCCCTAAGCCTACTGAACCAGACTGAGAGACCATTTAAAGGCTCAGGAAACATTTGCAGGTGTTTTGAGGTAATTAGCTGATTAGGGTGTGACACCATGACTTTCCAATATTGAACTTTTTCACACTAATCTAATTTTCTGAGACACTGAATTTTGGGTTTTCATGATCTGTAAGCCATAATCATCAACATTTCAAGAAATAAAGGCTTGAAATATTTCACTCTATGTGTAATGAATCTATATAATATATGGGTTTCACTTTCTGAAATGAGTGACAAAAAATATTGACCTTTTTCATGATATTCTAACTTTTTGAGATGTACCTGTAATTTATCACATGTTAAACAGGGAATGCGAACAGTTAACATCGATTCAAAACCAGTGCGTTATAATTCACACATGACTACTTATCCACAGCTAAGCTTATTTATCAAGTCGAACGCCGGTCATTTTACTCATTCCAACGTTTAATTAAAAACACCATTTGGTACATCTACAAGATACTCGCTAGTGTATTTTCCTGACTAGTCTTTCTGAAAGTGCGATTTGTTTTCCCTTCACTCCATTCATCTCTCCTCTCAGCTCACTTCCATTTGCCTTCACACCCTAATCGCAGAGGCTTATGGGGAATTGATTTCTCTCCTGTGCTCCCCGGCGAGACTGTGGGGTCTGCTATTGCTCACGGTGCTGGTGGATGCTGATGGATGGGAAAGAGGCGCGCGGCGGCTCTCACCGAGAGTTTCAGTGTGGGCTGTTCAGCTTATCACACCAATCACTCTGAACAGGGGAGGAGGCGTCCAGATGGTATAAACACTCTCAAAGAAAAAAAAAAAAAACAGAGGCGGACTAGTGGCATAATGGAAACGTGTGATTCCAAGACACAGAAACGGCCAACGCCATGGGAAAACAAGTCTTTTCCAAGGCGACGAACAAGATCGCACCCTGGCAGAAAAACAGCTCCTTGTTGTTTTGAACATTTTGCACCGCTATTTATGGTTCGATACAACTAGTGCACATCATTCTGGAGGGCAAAGGGCAAAAAAGATAGGATAATTTGATGGACTCCAGATTTTGCCATTTTGTTCTGACAGTCATGATGTGTTATTTGTGCTGAAGCTTCTGAGGGTGTTAAAAAAAACCTGACGTGTCGCAAAAAGCGGCTATTCATAGAAACCTATCAAAACTTTTATGCTCCTCAAAAGAACAACAGCTACAACAAGTGAAAAAAAAAAATATATATCTACGAGTACAGCTTTGTTGAAATGTCAAAAAGAAAGTGCAAAAAGAGAGTGATTTCTAGCTTCAAAGGTAACTTGCTTGGTGAGGACCAACTACCCCAAACATTTGAAATATCCGTTTCACTTAAATATTACAATTTTGTAAACATTTACTCATTCTGATGTCGTTGCAAATTGTTTTACATGTGGGAACTCAAAATGAGAAATTTGAAAGAATGTTTACGTTGCTCTTTTGTCACAATGAAAGCATACAGTGATCAGGGTCTGTTCAATTCCAAAACACAATTTAATTTGAAAATGTTCATTTTTATTAAACTTATTTTTATTAAACTTAATTTTGTTTTTCAGTATATAGTGGTTCTGAGATTTTTTTTAAATAATGAACAAGAGGAAGCAAATTATCAAAATTCTTATTTTTACACAAACAATTACTTTAATTTCATGAAGCATGAAAGGAATTGACGCGTTTGTCAACATGATCTTACCATCTATTCTGCTAACGAGCTCTTCCAGCGCCTTCACTTTAATCTGAATCCCAGGCTGGGCAAATGTGTAGTTGTCCTGATAGAGAAAAACAAAGGCAGAATTTAGAACATGAATAATTATTCTGTCAACTCACTAAGGCTCTTTCACAGGACTTATATAAGAGCTTCAATTGCTCAATATAAGCATCATGCGCCACTTTGACCTACATGACACGAAAAGCTCTGCAATCAGTGTTATGGAAGGGCAATTTTTATTCTACGTGGTAATTGTTAAAACTAAACCTGTAAAAATGCTTTTAAGAGACCTGAAATAAACAATAAATGTTATAATTAATAGACTGCTTACAAAAAAAATAGTTGGCTGTGTGGTGAAAGGTTGAAAAGAAGCAGAGTTGAAAAATAAAATTAAATATAAAAAAAACTAAAAACAAATAAATAGTTAAAGAAAAATAAGAAAAGAAAAGGAAAACAGTAATGAAAAGGGTGAAATTAATTAGTTAGGGTTTATTAACTGCTTGTGCAAAAATGTAAATAAAATAATAAAATAAAAAGTAAGAGAAAACAGTAACAACTAAACTAACAACTAAAATAAAATAAAATAACAAATAAATAAATAAAATAAAGAGAAAACAGTACCAACAATGGTAAAGTAAAATTAAAAAAAATAATAATAAAAAAAAAGAAGAAAGAGAAAACAGTAACAACAATGGTAAAATAAAATGAAATAAAAAGCAAGTTACTGAACGACACCTCTGATGCATGGCTTGGTACCAGGTGATTAACTGTGGGCACAATATCGTCAAATTTATCGTTACATCGTAACTAATTTTGTTCCGTCTCTCTATCTCTGTTCCTCATCCCTTGAGGGTCATTAAGGGCCAGTGGCCGTCTGCTGTGCTGCGGCTCGTGTTTTCAGCCCAGGGGGACGACTGCATGGGAAGACACATTCTGTGTTCTGATCCGTGCACACGTTCTGGCCTTCAGCTTGGCTCCACTCAGCCAATGAGCACAACACAGAGCGGCCCACGGGACAACCTGACTGCGGCCTGCATCTGACCCTTGCTCCCGCCTTCAGATGAGTGCGCTCACACGCTCGCCTCACTCTAACATAGGAGCTGTTCTCAAGGGAACACAGCCAAAGATCTGAATCCCCCTAGCTTAAACGTCCTAGCTTCAACTTCCTCTCCAAGTTTTTATGTCTCTCTCCCCTGGGCGGGTAAGTGTCTTATCCTCTAGGGCTTAAGCACAACAAAGTCGGTGCCTTTTTTCAGTCCGTCAGAGAGTCTTTTTTTTATTGCATTGGATTCAACTTGTCTCTGGCTTTTGGAAAAGAACAAAAGGACAGGATGACCACTACAGGGTTTAGTTTTAATAAAAAGACACCGAAGAGATACTGTCCTCAGGGAACTGCAGATGGACCAAGAAGGTCTATAATGCCTGGAGAAAGCTATTACCGTTACGGTCTTAATGGCAGTAGCTCTGCTGGTGCATAATGTATTTTAATTGAATTTTGTGAAGTATGGGATCATTATTATTAAGAAATAAAGAAGAGAAATAAAAATAAGGAATAAGATGATGATGACCAAATGAAATTAAAATTTGAAAATTATTTAAAACTTATAACAAATATTAGTAACAGTATACCAACAAAAAAGATTTTTTCGAAAAATTATTATTATTATTATGAGGAGGAGGAAAAACAAGAGGAAGAAAAAAATAATTTTGCTTCCATTAAATAAGATGAAAGAAGGGATAAGAATAAGAAAGATAAGAAAAAAACAGACACGAATGACATGAATGAAATTAAATCTAAGTATAAATGTATTTATATATGTTCATAGGAAATTATATAAATATTAACAGTACCAATAAAAAAAATGATGATGATGATGAAGAAAATAATAATTTTTCTCCTTTGAATAAAATAAAATAACAGTAACAATAAAAAAAGATCACTATTATTATTATTAGAAATGTTATAGAAATAAAAAGGAATAAGATAAAAATAAATAAGAAAAACGATGATGGCATGAATAACATGTATTATACATTTGTTTATATATAAATTTTTATTTAAAAAAAATTAAATTCCATAAAGTAGTCAGAGTAACAATACATAGATAATTATTTTAGGAAGAAAAAGAAACAATGACAAGGGTGAAATTAAATAGTTAGGATTGATAAACTGCTTGTGCAAACTAAAATAAAATAGTATAAAATATAAAAATATATAAAAAAAAAAATAAAATAAAATAATTAGAACGAATGGCTACTTTTGAATGGAAATCACTGGAGAAAGATGGTTATGACATCTCCCATCTAACCAATCAAACCTCAAGTGGAACAAATACCTGTATCCCATCCAGCAATTTGCTCATGCACCAAAAGCTGTCGGCTTCAATGTTTCGTTGCGTATCCAGAGGCAAGCTTGCCATTTCGAAATTTTCCACGTCTTCCTCTAAGGAAAAGAAGACACACAAAACACACACACATTCATGTTCGGTCACCAGCAGACTAAACCAACACACATGCTGCAGGTGTTCTCAGCAGTCTGTGCTTTCTTGCAGGCGACAGCAGCTCTGGTGTGTGACACGCATCGTATGCAGACACCACGAAGCCATTAGATCATTAGCCGGCAAACTGCATTCTTTATTCAACACATTCATCAACTCACTTCCTCACCCCTCTCCCTCCCACCGCAGGCTTCCCCTCGCAGCCATGACCTTTCCCGACTCTTTAAACAGTATGTGCTAAATGATGCTGATACACACATTATGCCCCAGAGAGCCAGACCTGGCTGGAAGAGACTTCTGTGTGCCACTCCACTCACCCACCGCACAACTAATGTAGTCCTCCATCTCTTGATATCACTCTCTTGCTCTTTTCTTAATAAGGATGGAGGGATTGGGGAGGGGAAGGAAGGACAAGGAGCTATTTTGATGAAGCACTGAGTAAAGAGAAAGAGAGAGAGAGAGAGCTCTAGGCATGTTTGCATGCAGCTTGCACATCGCCAAAGCAATTCAGTCAATCACACGACTGTTACTGCGGTACATGAGAGCTGAAATATAGATAAGAAGAAGGTCAGATCCAAGGTCGAAGACACAATGAAGAATACATGCTCTCGAACGATCGTAGATACTCAACTGAAGACCATGTTGACAATCTCTGCTGAGGTCTGTGGTTAGAGACAAAATCAAACTGACTGTAAACAGTAAACTACTAGGCGCATAAACCTACGTACTCTACCTTTCAAAAGTTTGGGGTTAGTACGCTTTTCCCCCCCAATAAATTAATACTTTTATTTTGCAAGGATGCATTCAATTGATCAAAAGTGACAATAACGACATTTGTTTCGTAATGTTTCAAAAGATCTCTATTTGAAATAAATGCTGTTCTTTTCATCAAAGAATCCTGAAAACAATGCATCATGGTTTGCACAAAAATATTAGGCAGCACTTAAATTGTTTTCAACATTGATCAGAATAAGAAATGTTTCTTGAGCAGTAAATCAGCATATTAAAATGATTTCTGAAGGATCGCGTGACACTAAAGACAGAATGACTCCTGAAAATTCAGCTTTGCATCTCAGGAATAACACTTGAAATATATTAAATAGAAAAATTGTATTTTAAATTATAAATATTTACTGTATTTTTGATCAAATAAATACAGCCTTCATAAGCATAAGAAACTTTCAAAAACATCTTATAAATATTATCCAATACCTTTGAATGGTAGCATACTTTCTTCTGAAAACCCCCAAAAGCAAGTCATACAGGTTTGGAATGACATGAAGGTGAGTAAATGTTGACTGAATTTTGATTTTTGAGTGAGCTCAAAGTGAACTTTGAGTGATCTTTTTTTATGTAAGTGTGTAATTACACCAAACGAAACTACAAAAGTGCAAAAATAAACGACCCCTTATGTTTGTTGATCATGTGCACATTTTTTTACCTTGCAAACTAATGCATACGGTTTTCTGTGATAAACATTGCTGTTAAAAATTTTGCTGATTAAAATATCAAGAAAACATTATCTAGCTAGATAACAAAGATGAGGATACAAATTTAAAATAAATTGTTGCAACCAGTTTTAATATCCAAAAACACTTTGAATATATTTTAAAAAACGAATTATTATAAAAATCAAACCTATTATTTGTGACAAAAATATGCTGTAAAAAAAAATGCTTTTTTTTCTTAAATTAGAACTATAAGTTAATCATGGAGTCTGTTAATTAAGAAAACCTTCAATTAATCAAGTCACAGAATAACAGCTTTTATAAAAAATTTACAGAGAAATTTGTATTTACTGAATGTGGCCCACAAATGTGAATCAGACTGGTAGCAGGTAAAAACCGGCAAAACCTCTCTGCTCAAACTCTGAGCAAACTGTCAGTAAACCTCTGCATTGCAGCAGGAAGAACAGCTGATGTGGGGCCGAGTGAGAGCCTGGATAGGATTCAAGTAAAAAAAAGACGGATGGAGAACGACAGGAAAGAGCTGGCAGGGGGGAAAAAAAAGCTGGAAAAGGAAAGTAAATAGCCCTCTTTGACCACAAATGAAGCATGCAGTGCCCTGCCGGTCATGGGCCGGGCCATATGTCACTGGCCACAGTACTGGAGAGATTCCTGATCCATTTAGCTCTCCACATTTCCACATCACTCCAAAGCTTTGGACACACACACGCAGAGCTGCTGCATAAAGCGGCTTTACAGAATGCAGGAGAAATCCTGTTTGTGGCACAAAGAGAGGCTTTGCCACCCTGTTCTCTGACCCCGTGGAGAAAAAGGGGGTTATTGTGCCATGTGCGAGTATAAGCGACCTGAGAGATCATTCAATAATCACGAGTCAAGTGAAACAAATCACTGCTCATTCAGGTCGTTCCTCCATGTCTCAGGTTGAGCATTAAATGATCTGTATTATAGAGCTCAAACTCTAAAAGCGGATTGGATGAGCCATGTTCAAAGCCGTTTATAAAATATGCCGACAGGTGCACACCTGGTGACCGCACATCAATTGAATTCTTTATGAAAGGAATAGTTCACCCAAAATCCATGATTTTCTCATTCCAAACTCATACGATGACTTCTGTGGAAAACAACAAGAGTAATTTGGTGTTGAACAGGTTGCTATGTTGCATACAACTGCAATAAACAGGGACTGGAGCTTTCAAACTTCAAAAAATTTGGTTAATATGACTCATGCAACTTTATTTCAAATCTTTCAAGCCATATAACATTTTTGTTTGGGCAAAATTAATCTTGGCATTCACTCAGCTCTACTTGGCATGTTCATTAGGAGAAGTAGCCATTCGTAACCAATTAGACTGATGAATCAGTTGATTCAGTTCACAAAACTGGTCTGAGCAAAGCCCAAAGTATACTTCGTATTTTGTTGTTGTTCCGTCTCTTTAATTTAGTTTTCTACTATGAATCATCAGTCCATCACCAGCGTTGTGGTACAATTGATTAGTGAAAGTGCAAAACCAAGTCAATGCGTTGACTTTTGCAAAACAAAGTACGCAATCGAATGGGTGCATGTGCAGTATACTATTCTGGTGATGAAATTTGGGTCAGGCGCACTGTACGTGGACCCTCGCGTATGCGTAATAACCAAAGTGTACTTTGGCCTTAAGTCTTCAACAAATCACAAATTCAAACCAATCTGGTTCTTGTGCTCAACCCACTGATTTAATGATCCGGTCACAACGACTGGAAGAGAAGATTTTCATTGAATAACGTTAATTTCAAACTCAAAAAGCTATCAGATAACTTGGAATATAGTGCACAAGCCATATGGACTAATTTTATGGTGCTTTTTTTTCTCCAAACTTAAAGTTCCAGTTGCCAACTGTATGGAAAAGAGCGCCAGATTCATTCTTCACTGACTCATTCAACAACTGATTCATTCTTTTTCACACATGACAAGTCAGTCATACAGATTTGGATTGACATGTGATTTTACCCTCGTGTCATGTTGCTCAGATTAAACACTAAAGGCCATTGCACACGGAGTTCAAATTTTTCGTCCGAAATTTTCACACGTTGAAAAATAAATACAACCTCATGTCGTGCCAATCACGTTTACACACTGCCTCCGAAACTTTCGTCCGTCATTAAAAAATTCGGATGGGCTTCGATTTTCTGCATTTTTCACATCCGTAGCAAGCATTTTGAGAGGTGTTTTGACAATTCAGAGCCACTGTACAAGCGAACGCCAAAATCCAGAATGGCGATTGTTAAGTTCATCCACTTCGTCTCGCAGCACAAAGCACTGTAAAGATCCTTGCACACTGAGCTCACAGAAATTGGTGGACTTCTTTTTAATATGTGGCTCTAGTATCGCTAGCAAAACATCAAACTGAGTCATTGACATCCTGAAGTAAACTTTGAATGATAATACATTAAAATAATATAAGACACACCAACTTTCAATATCAAGCAGCAAAACTAACCGTTTTGTACAGCTAAAAATAGCTGGATGCAGATGAGACCGGAAGCCAGACCCATAGAATTTACAAATGGCTGCGCCCATTTTTACGACAAGAAAAAGGTGGATATCTCAGGATTGGATGGACCCAATATTTCCTTTCTTTTTCTCTTTTTAAGAAGCGAGAAGAACAAAATCATCCTCACAGCTTGAAGACTCAATTTAGTACTGTTTTGCGAATTTTTTGCAACAGATTAATTAATATGCATCGGACTCAGTGCGTGTAAGGTTTCGGTGCGTGACGAATTTTTAGGATGACGAATACAAAAAAACACATATGAAAATTTCGGACTCCGTGTGCAAGGATCAAGAATCAGCAAATTCAGTTCACAAAGCTGCTCTGAATGAGACATTCACAAAGTCACAAATTCAAACCAAACTTGGTCTTGAGGTTTTAAGCTTAATTCACTGATTTAATGGTCCAGTCGCAATAACTAAAGGAGAAGATTTTCAGTTGATACCGTTGAAATTTCAACCTCACAAAGCTATTAAATGACTTGGAATATAGTGCACAAGTGGTATGGACTACCTCTATGGTGCTTTTTGCAAGATTACAAAGCTCCAGCCGCCAATTCCATGGAAAAGAGTGAAGATTCATTTTTCACTGACTCATTCAGCGACTGATTCGTTCTTCTCATACAGGTTTGGATTGACATGTGAGTGAGTAAATTACAAGTTAATTTTTGAATGAACAATTCCTTTAAATAGTCATGTCGCTTGACAACTATAAAAAAAACTAGTTTATAAAACAAATTATATTACGGTTATTTTTTGAATATTTTCCATTTTTGTTGAACATTTTCAAGCCACAATAGCGGTGCATTTGTGATTTTACCCTCTTGCGGCTTATTGTTCAACAACAACAACACCACCACCACCAAACCACAAACTTGTTTCACCCAGACCATTTATCTAATACTAAAACTGCATCTCGACGGCGCAAATAACAGTCCATAAAACCAGGAAGGCAATAAATAACAAGGTGAGAATATCACACACCCTTTTCAGTAATAAAAAAAACCAAAGTGTGTGTGTAAGAGGGAGAGTTGAGAGACGAGAGAGGGCATTGATGCTTTACAGAGGAGATTTCCCCACTGTCCTCTTTGTCTGTCAGGGTAAATGTGATGATTTACCCTTTGAGAATATTCCCTCTCTCTCGGCCACATCTCTCTCTCCACTTCAAATTCTTCGGCGCATCAATACCAACACTTAAAACCGAAGGGCGCCGTGACTCTCTTTCCTGCCGGCGGCTACTCTTTAAAACGCTACTCGCTGATATTGAGCTAAATGCGAAGCGCCAATACTCTCCTACGCCATCTCTCTCGGAGGACAGTCTCAGCAGAAAGTTAAAAAGCTTGCAGAGGAGCCCTAGAAAGCCAGTGAGGCGTGCAGGCCAAGAGAAACAGCGCAGCGAAAGTTGGCAAAATGCTGCGTATGAGAGCAGGCGAAGCCGTTACAGCCCGCATTCGCCCCGCGGCCTCGACGACGGGGGTGAAACCCGCGTCAGAGGGAGGGCGCTAACCTCGCTCTTTTATCTCCCGCTGGCAGCGTGTTGGGATCATGAAGTTCGTTCAGATTTATCGATCGGCGGGTCGAGCCCCCCACCGTGTGCTCGGCACCTTCGCAAGCCTCTGTAAACACTTAAATCCAGCCGATCAATGTGGCTCATTCAACCTGCGGCATTGAGTCGCTCGCTCACACACGCGGTGAATCCCAAACGCACACACACATATTCACACAGCCAGCAAACAAATTAGAGATAGAAAGGCCCTGCAGATTGACACGAAGGCGCCGGTATGAAAAATCTGCTTTTCACTAAATGAGCTTTGTGGAGAAACAGAGGGATGAGGAAAAGACAGAGAGAGCGCTGGGCCACAGTCAGAGAGAGAGAGAGACAGACGCGGGAGAAAAAGAGAAATCGATTGGTGATCCAGGTAATCTGTGGGTATGTCCCGGTGTTTGCACTGGTGACATTGCAGCAGCGGCACACCGGAGAGATCAATGAGCCTCCTATTGTTCTTCTGTAATCCTTAACTATCCATAAGTAATTAACCTTCACATGAGAGGACAGGAAATAAATAAGAAGGGAGGGGAAGTCTGCTGGGTGGAGGGAGAATAGCAATGAGGACGAGAGCTGGAGAGTCTATTTCCCTCCCTGTCTGTCTCTCTTTTTCTGTCTTCATCTCTCCCTCCCTCCATCTAACCATCCATCTATTGATAGACAGACAGATAGAATGATAGAGTGATAGATGGACAGAACAAGTGACAGAACAATTGATTGAGCAGACAGCATGATAGAAAGAACAATATAAAGAACAAAAAGATTAACAGAGTGCTAAAACGATAGACAGAAAGAATGATAGAAAGAGATGTAATTATAGAGAGAACGATATGAGAAAGACAGAGAAAACAATATAACAACAGACAGACAGACAGATAGATATAGATAGAGAACAATATAACGATACAGAAAGAACAATATAACGAGACAGACAGACAGACACAGACAGACAGATGGTTTGTAGACTTAGACAAAGAATGACAGAACGATAGATAGATAGAACGATCGATAGATAGAACAATCGAAAGATAGATCACAAAAACAATATAATGAACGATAGATATAAGGGTAGAAAGAACGATAGATAGATAGATAGATAGATAGATAGATAGATAGATAGATAGATAGATAGATAGACCACAAAAACAATATAATGAACGATAGATATAAGGGTAGAAAGAACGATAGATAGATAGATAGATAGATAGATAGATAGATAGATAGATAGATAGATAGATAGATAGATAGATAGATAGACCACAAAAACAATATAATGAACGATAGATATAAGGGTAGAAAGATAGATAGATAACAAAAACAATATAATGAACGATAGATATAAGGGTAGAAAGAATGATAGATAGATAGATAGATAGATAGATCACAAAAACAATATAATGAACGATAGATATAAGGGTAGACAGATAGATAGATAGATAGATAGATAGATAGATAGATAGATAGATAGATAGATAGATAGATAGATAGATAGATACAATATAATGAACAATATATATAAGGGTAGAAATAATGATAGATAGATAGATAGATAGATAGATAGATAGATAAAAACAATATAATGAACGATAGATATAAGGGTAGAAAGAATGATAGATAGACAGACAGACGGACAGACAGACGGACAGACAGATAGATAGATAGACCACAAGAACAATATAATGAACGATAGATATAAGGGTAGAAAGAATGATAGATAGATAGATAGATAGATAGATAGATAGATAGAAAGACAGACAGAATGATAGACAAATGGATGTAACAATCTCTGTCTCCCTCTCTCCCCATCTGTCTCTTCCGTCTTCCCTTCTGTCCATCACACTATCTGTCTCTCTCTCTGAACGTCTGCCCGTCTTCTTCCCATCTCCCTTTGTTTCTGTCTGTCACTCTTTCCATCTGTCTCCCTCTTTCACCATTTGTCTCTTTCTCGGTCTCTCACTCTCTCACTGTCTATCTTTCAGAGTTTCTTTCAAAGATAATTGATATTCTGTATTTTTGTGTCTGACATTTTCACAGGATATTGTCAGTTTGTTTACATTTACACAACCATTTTCCAACATCATCTGTCAGATACCGGCCCGTCTGCATCTCTCGGACTCTGCTGGCATATCACACACGTCAGTGCACTATTAGCGGAGCAAACACAACTGATGTGCTCAACCAAAAGAACACATTCAGAAAGGTGAAAAATCGGTCAAACGGACCAACTGATCCAAGTGGAAGGTTATTACACACTTACCCACGAATTCAGAGAGGAAGACCACAAAAAAGGGAGTGACCAGATCATTAATGCCCTGCACGTATCCACTAGCGGGGTGACGGATGGCCCAGATGAACAGAATCCGCTCGAACACCTGAAAAACAAGACAATACCTCTTAATGATTCATTTCTCATAACAAGTGTGATTGTTGTGCAAACATTTGGCAATTGATGTTGCTTAATTCACTCTTGACATACCAACATGTCCACTCATTCGGATACTTTTATTTATATTTCCAAATGCAGCTGCATTTCAAGTGCTCTGTTCCTTTTGGTTTCTGGTTTACAAGTGTTGCACACTCCTCTAAAAGTTAAAAACACCACAGCACCCCCTGCTGGTAAGCATCCAATGACACAAAGCTCAGTTAAACCAAAGCATGCTAGCAACATCTATTCAGAACATCATCAGCAAAATTACAGACAAACTTTCCAGTGGTGAAAGGTTTTTGATTGCCTTTTTTATCAACAGAACAAAAAGACAAAAATGAGACAAAAAGACAATAAAACTAAAATGATCAGGACAATAATTACATTTGAATTAAAACACGTTGTTGACAAATATGAACTGAACAATGGTAAACTAAACTGCTACAATAGGTTGATTTATAAAATAAAATGTTAATACATTTATGCGTGCAAATATTTGAATACAATAAAATGTTAATTTTGTTACCTAAAATTATTATTTTAATAGGTAAAATGAAATAAAATACTATATAAGACAAAAACTATAACTAAAAACAAAAACAAAACTGTGAATATGAACAAAAATATGTAAAAATAAACACTGATAAGGAATAGTAAGCTCTTTCTTGAGTGAATCTCATGAAAACTTTCAAGAATATTTCCTGGTCATACTTCACCCCAACACAAAAGAAAGACAAATTATGTTTTGCATCAAATAATTTACATGAGAACTGGAAGAAAAATGTGCTTCAACGTCATTGTTTAAATGCACTGCAACAATGAACTTTTACTGCATTACAGTAATTGTGTATAGTCATTTATGCTCGTTTTTATGCACACCAAAACACACCAATCACCACTGAGAAAAATGAAAATGGAAACTCTGTTGCATAATGATAATGATTTTTGTGGTAAAATGGGCTTGTCTCTAAAAGCAAAAACTATGAATAGTAAGCTCTTTTCTTAAGTGAATCTCATGAAATATTTCAAGAATATGTCTTGATCATATTTCATCCCAAAGTAAAAAGACAAATTATATTTTATATTTTAAATTATATTTCCTCAATCACAACTGGGGAAAAAAACAAGTGAATTTCAAAATGAAAAATGAATGCATAATGGTAGTGATCATTTGCAAACTACTGTCACAATGCAAATAATGATAATAATAATAATTTAAAAATAAAGATATATAATAAAATAAATAATATAATAATACTATTATATTAATAATATGAATATAATAATATAATATTTAATATTAATAATAAAATATTATTTTATAATATAAAATAATAGTCATAAAATTCAGCTTTTTTATTTTCTTTTGATTTCAGGGCATAAAGTGACCTGGACATGACTCTGTGTGTGATTCACTCTCTTATCTTTATGATTACATTAAGTGTGTAATGCCTGCTGTGTGAGATCAGATGTCTGTATGATGTTGGTGGGTCTGTCACAGGTGCACTGTGCAGCGAGACTCAGGTGTTGGTGCCTCAGACGATCACCTACCTCCTGCACCAGCGGCTGCTGGAACAAAGGAATCAAAGGGTTCGTCCTCGGGATATCGATGTGAATCTATGGAGAGACACACACACAGGTGTATACAGGTAAGCTCAAATGCACACCCACACAAACACAAACCAGCCAGGAACACAGGTGACCAGGGAAAAAAATAAGAGATTAAATCAATATGGCCCAAAAGCATTCAATTGAGTTACATGTGCCTTTTCCCTTCCAGTAAATGGAGGAAACCCATCAGGGCCCAAACTGCACATGCTATCGATCTGGTTTCGTAACAAGCTACACACAAAACCTGCATGAATTCACTTGGAAAGCGGACAGCGCAGCGTCCAGCCGCACATACAGGTGGCGACCCTTCTGTTTCATCCAGTTCTCTCTTGGTTTCTTCCCTCTCTCTATTTCTACTTCCATCATATGTTTGGCGAAATGGCTTTGTAGTAATGCAGGTCACTCGAAGGCCACTGAAGTGCGGTTCGCTCGTATTCACCGCCATTCCTCGCCCTCTCAGTCTGTGACTACACTAAAAGGTCATTTAGTGTTTCTGCCCAGACAGCCAGGGGCCAGTCCAACGGTTCTGTACGACCATATAAATCCTTTTAAAGGTCTGTGTCCGATTTGTATTGCAGTAGATGAAATGAGGGGCTGGGAGCCAGCATGCCCTGAGGAACCGGACAAGAGAGGAGAGAAGGCAGCGCATAGCAATCGACTACCAGTCCTGCACCATTAACCGGAGTTTTACAGCCCATAAGAATATTGATCCCGGCCCCCTTCGTCCCCACATTAATAACACACAGGACAAAATCTGTGTGTATTACTACTATAGCTTTCTAGAAGCAGGTGAAACCTTGACTGACTCACTGCAGAGATGATGAGGTTCCTCAACGGATTGGCGTCTGGTGTAGCCTAGTGGTTAAAAAGATGGTTCACCCAAAAAAAAATCATCCTTTAAAAAAAAAAAGTTTCAAAGAAAAGATGCAAAAGTCTTGTGCACTACGAGTCTTCTGAGGTCATACGATGAGGTTAGTGTGAGGAGCAGACCAAAATTTACAACGGTATTCACTGATAATCTCTGCAAATGTATCACTGACTCACTTGAGCTACAGAATCGGATTAGTTCCATTCATGAAAGAATCATCCTCTATGCAAGTGTTATACACAAGGCCCCTGGGCTAAAGGTTGTCGGTTCAAACTCCACAAGGATTGATTTGTGAATTTTAACCATGGCTCCTCTGAGTAAAACACTTAACCTCAGGTTGCTCCAGAGGGATTGTTCTTAATGGGTTGAAGTGTCTGCTAAATCCCAAATCAGAAGTAATTAGCAGTAGATATGTGAATCTCAACTACTGTTTAAAAGATTTTTTCTTCTGTAATGAAATGAATACTTTTATTTAGCATGGATGCATTAAATTGAACAAAAGTGGCATTTATAATGTTACAAAAGATTTCTAATTCAAATAAATGCTGTTCTTTTGCACTTTCTACTATTCAAAGAATCAAAAAAAAGTACCACAAAAATATTAAGCAGCACAACTGTTTTCAACATTGATAATAAGAAATATTTCTTGAGCAGCAAATCAGCATATTAGAATGATTTCTCAAGGATCATGTAACACTGAAGACTGTAGTAATGTCTGCTGAAAATTCAGCATTGTATCACAGGAATAAATTACATTTTAAAATATATTCATATAGAAAAGAGTTCAAATTTAAAGTTTTTTTGACCAATTAAATGTAGCCTCAAGTGAGCATAAGATTTTTACCGACCCCAAATTTAATTTTTTTTCAGGGTTTTTCCCAAATCAATCAGTCTGTCTTAAAGAAGCCCTGTCAAATCAAGCATGTTTACTGTCATGTTCACAAAACTCACATTAGATGTGTTTTGAGGGATGTATGAACACTAAATGCAGCCCTTTAACAGCAAAATGGACAGATATTCAACAAATAATATTTGGAATTAAAAAAAATAATATTTCTAATCTTGCAAACGATCTTATGAGATCCTTTTCCACTGAAATTCCCCCATGCGTTATCTGGATTCCTGCCATTACAGACAACAGGTTTGCATATTATGATGTTTGCCAACTAACTCAACCTGGATTTAAACAAATATTCTGGGTTGCTTTCAACATAATGTCTATGGATGGCATGCGTGACATGCTGTCCATTAGAACAGACAATGCTTTTTCTGTTTACACACTGTCTGTAATAATGGACACCATGATATGGTACATCGACCCTAGATATAATAATGTACACAATAAACTCCAAAGTGTTTCAGCAAAACATTTCCTAAAACATCCTTATGTAACATTAAGATCTCAAAACAAAACATGTACATCATTGAACATTTGAACATTTAAACGTTTTTCAAAGAACTGTAATGAGAAACAGTTAAATATTTGGATATTTGTGACCCTGGACCACAAAACCAGTCTTAAGTCGCTGGGGTATATTTGTAGCAATAGCCAAAAATACATTGTATGGGTCAATATTTTTGAATTTTCTTTTATGCCAAAAATCATTAGGATATTAAGTAAATATCATGTTCCATGAAGATATTTTGTAAATTTTTGATGAGTAATGTGCATTGCTAAGAACTTCATTTGGACAACTTTAAAGGAGATTTTCTCAATATTCAGATTTTTTTGCACCCTCAGATTCCAGATTTTCAAATAGTTGTATCTCGGCCAAATGTTGTCCTATCATAACAAACCATACATCAATGGAAAGCTTATTTATTTAGCTTGACTGGTTTTGTGATCCAGGATCATATTTGTGGACTGATAAAGGTGCTCGCTTACTCCTGGAAATTGTGTAGAATCAGAATCAGGTTCAGAAAGGAAGGGGTCAATTTTAGCCAACTCTTCCCCTTTTTTGAGAACATACTCAGAAGCAGGCTGGGATTTACCTGTCTGTATGTGTCTCTGTGATTCTCATCTGTTCTGGAGTGGTAATACTGTTCGATGAAGCCAAAATACTCCTCCCTCTTCCTCTGGAGAACCAGATCCCTTC
This sequence comes from Sinocyclocheilus grahami, assembly GCF_001515645.1. NCBI lineage: Eukaryota > Metazoa > Chordata > Actinopteri > Cypriniformes > Cyprinidae > Sinocyclocheilus > Sinocyclocheilus grahami. Next base: position 75,389 of record NW_015505438.1, on the reverse strand, counting down.
GTTCTCTATTGGCTGGAAGATAGCCCTGAGAGAAAGCACATGGAAAGAAGAAAATGCTAATTTAATAGTGTTCAGAACAGAACTGTTGTACACCCACTTTCTCCATGTCTTCCAAGTGTATCTTGCCCTGTAACCAAACTATAACCTATAAATAATGCAAACTAAAAGAGATTAAAAACAGCAGTATGTAAATTCAGTTCAATACTGTAGTCCCATGAAAAAAAAAGTGTAAAAAAAAAAAAAAAGGTTTTGATCTTTTTTTTTTTTTTTTTTAAATCTACAGATTGTATCATTTCAATGAGACAACCTTCTTTATCATGCTGAAGTCAGATGTTTAATGAATGCCTTTCAGAATACGATCTGACTGATTTTATGCTACTGGCTTTTTTTGTGCTGCTCATACAAATGGCACTTTTCAAAAGGCTTCTTATAAGAGAAGCAAATCAGACAAGTTGCATTTCATTTAAGTTCTTAGCAAACGCTTTCCTTCCAAAGTGCCTTAATGAAAAATAAAGTTCATAAAGTGCATTATCATTTAGATGCTAGGGTGGTTCAGAGGTGTCCGGATGGTTTTTAAAGCATTGCTAAGCAGTTGCTAAGATGTTCTGGGTAGTTGCTTAATGCTTGTGCTTATTTGATCAAAATACAATAAATCATATATAATAATATTGTGAAATACTATTATAATGTAAACTATATATTTTCTAGTTTAATGTATTTTAAAATGTAATTTATTCCTGTGATACAAAGCTGAATTTTCAGCATCATTACTCCAGTATTCAGTGTCACATAATTCTTCAGAAATCATTCTTATATGCTGATTTGCTGCTCATTTCTCATTACTGTCAATGTTGAATAAGGTTTCGCTGCTTAATATTTTTGTGGAAACGGTGATAATGTATTTTAGGATTCTTTGATTAATAGAAAGTTCAGAAGAACTTTGTAACAATGTATCTTGAAATCTTTCGTTTTTTTAAAAATTGTCATTAATATCACTTTTGATCCATTTATTGAACTGTGGCATTGGGTTTTTCTACTTCAATCAAGTCTATGGGTTTATGGGACCATTATATTGTCCACTAGGGCAAAACTTTGCCTGTTATATTGTCCACCGAGAAAACTTTGTAATTCAGACTGCATAGAGAAATTGCTTCAATAATAGTATAGTATGAATAATGGTATGAGCAATAATAATAGGGATGCTTGCCTTAGCAAACACCACTAACTAAGAAACACACTTGAAAATACAGAACACAAGCCACTGATCTCAAAAGTCAAGAAAAAAAAAGCCACAACTCTGGGAGAAACTTCTAATCATGTAGCTACTAAACTAACATGCAGACAGGATGCAATTGTGCTAGTACATACTTACTAGCTACAGATGATTCCTTAAAGAGCAGACAACAAGTGAAGGCTATTTGTAGAGCAGACGTGGAGGCGTGGAACTGTCAGTTAGATCGTGTTTCAGAAAATGGTGTTTTTAAAAGTGCCTTCCCCTCCCATTGTTTCTCAACTCTTGTTTTAATGAGCACACACAGAGTTGCAGAGTGCTTGAACACATACATGATAACGTACATTCAGAATCCGACTCGATGCAGCTCACGACTGTAGCTTCAGGGCGAATAAGAAGTGCACAAACTCCGCTCGTTTGGATTCGCCCCATCATCGGCCCTTCAAAACTTTAATAACGGCTATTAAATTCCATGCTGAAAATCGAAATGATCTTAAAACGGCTTTCCAATGGGATTCCGAGAAGGTCTTGGCGAGGTTTGTGTGCTGTAAATCAAGGATCGAAGTTGGAAACGTTTACATTTGGCGCCATAACACAAACGTGATGTGAACCAACAAAAACAAAACGCAACTGTTGCTCTTTACAATCACAATTTGAATACGAAAAGCCGAGACGAAATGTTTTGTTTTGTTTTTTGTCACATTAGCATTCGTTTAGCATGCATCTACCTCGGTAATTTTATACATATGGAATTATTCCGTTTAATCCCCCTAGCAAATGCATGAAGCAGTAAAAGCTTGGAGGAGCTGGGTCGGGGTGGGGATTTGCTTGTACAGCTTAGCCCAGAGGTGTGTGTTATTGACTGTGTAAGCATGCGCCAGAAACGCAAATGAGGCTTGTAAAGCATTCTCCGAACATCCGCACACATACAGCCACAACACATCGGCCTGCTCAACCCCTCGGATGATGACAGTCACAATTCTGCTGACATTAAGTGCTCAGCAAAACCAATATTGCAAAACAAATCAATAGCGCACATTAAACTGAAAGTGGCGTGGAAGTTTTATACTCTTTGAAAAGCATAGAAAATGACTGTGCACCCTATGCAGAACTAAACTGCTAGCATGTTGTTATGCTGGCTTACAGTAAATAAAAAAATTCCTTGATTAATTATTGTTTATAACGACATTTTTGTATTATTCATTATATTGAATATCCATTTGGCTGCATTTCAATTAAGTAATTTCAAGAAGTAGCTCAAAATATTTTTAACAAACCCAACACAATTAATTAATTTTCTTAAATAAAACAGATCAATTAAAGATATATTAATAATTATTGCATTAGAAGGCATTGAAACCAAGGCCTAGTGTTTAGGGCATGTGTCCACGACAACAACGTGAGCTCAAATACATCTCACAACATATTTCAGTCCTTTTCTTCCCTCTCTTCCACATCTTTTCTTGTCATCTCACTGCTGTTTGTTTGAATAGCATGCCAAAATGGACATGAAATAAACAGTAGTGGTAAATACTTACTGATAAGAGTCTCCAGGTGACTGGCCGAACTTCACGAGGGATTCCCGACCAACTATGCTTCCGTAACTCTTCTGTATGAAAAAAAACAGTGCAAAGTTAATCCAAAATGACAAATACTTCAGCAGCACAACTGTTGTGTTGTGTGAACAGCTGCTTTGATGACAGATCATACTGCAGTTTGGACGTGAAACTACAATGTAAAAATAAAGCTGCAAGAGCAGAATGCTGGAATTAATGTATATATTGACCAATCAGCAGTTAAACATGCATTAAGAGTTTGTTCATATGCGGTGGTAGAAAATCATGCTTTAAATCAACAGTCGTCTGCCTTCACAGGACTGGTGACACTAACTTATAGCTCAATCAACATAATCAATAAACAATTATTTTTAGTTAGCAAACACACTCAGAGTTTTCACAACCATGCCACCTTGAATTATGGTAACTCCAATAAGACAGTGAGCCATAACTGCACATTGATTTTAAAGTAATGGCTGGGAAGTTGACGATTCACAGGTGATGGAGCAATGGCTTGGGATGTCAGCATGATGTCTGGAGAGCACATTTAGGCAAACAGCTTCAAAAGCATCTGTGTCATGGCCTGCTGTCATGTTTTGTTTAATAATATATTATGAATTAGGTTTATATCTTACACAGTTTTGCTTCTCAAGTGAATCCTTTTGCTTTAAGTATTTAAGTTTGACTGGAAAACAAGAAACAAATACTGATTAAGAAAATCATTTTGGCAGTTTATTTCCTTATTATGTCTCTGAACAAAAATAAATTAATTTAACAAAATGGTGTAAGTGCCCTTTACTTTATTGTTACTTATTATTTTGTTTTAAATATGTTTGACTAGAAAACAAGACACAAATAGTGATTAAGAAAATGATTTCGGCAGTTTATTTTCTTATTATGTCTCTGAATAAAAATAAATTAATTCAACAAAACTTTAGAGATTTAGGAGCTACTGAATTGAAATACTTTGGACAAATGAAAACAATTTCCCAAGAACAATTAGCAATTCCACAATAGAGTATGGTCTTTTTTTTATGTTACAATTCGATTTCTTCAGAAAATGTGTCCTTGCAACTTACTATGATATGTGTTTCTATGCAGTTGCTAGGGTATTCTGTGTGGTTGCTAGGAGGTTTCATACCAGCACCAAGCCAAAATAGCCCCAAGGCTCCAATCACTTACAAAAGCAGATGTCTCCTTAACACACAAAGTATCAGTAAACAAATCAAGACGAGTTACATGCTAAAGTGCGACTGATTTTGTAATTATGATTCCTGCCTTTGCAATGACCACTAAAAAAATGTATAAAAGTCTATTGTATTGTATTTTCGAGTCTTACGATAAAGAGCAAAGATAATTGTTGGCATAACAACCAGATGAATCAAAGTTAATTTTAACCATTCTCTCTGTCTGTTCCTTTTAGTTTTTAATCGAATGGAGCTTTTCGACTCCACCGCTCTCAATTACTTATTTTGTCATTGTTATGAAGTAAACATTACAATACAGATGGATGCCATTAGACCAGAAATCATCGATCTGTTCAGGTGCTGATGTCTAAACCACTTTTTCAGGATTGTTTTTGCAAACTCCCGCCAAGCCCTCTGGGTCATTGTGATCAGCGAATGTAAAAACAACATCTATGAAAACTTAAAGACTTGCTGAGAAACATCTGGTGAGATCGCTCCTGGGTCGTTTTTGAGTTAGAACAAACACGAAACCGATATCCAAGCGCTCCTAAAATACTAATGGCATTGGACACCTGCCAACCGTCGTATGATAGCAGAATGATGAAAGATCTCAGAAGCTATTATGAACTCAGAGTACTGTGCAGGGAAGCCCCTCCAACTATATCATAAGCACATTTTTCATAGGGCGCTGTGGAAGAAGCACATACGCATTATTTTCCCCTCCAATGACTGATGATTCTCATTCCCCCGTGATTTCAGCCTGTCGCTCAGAAAGCTCAGAGCCTGCGGAGGCTGAAACTTAGTTATAAAGCAAAGAAGAGGGAGTCTCTTTGATAGCATCATTATAGCATCAGCAGCACAAATGAGCGCAGGCAAGCGCAGAACTTGTTTTTGTTCCGCCAGCTCGCAGGTGCACTTGAAGAGACGATTGGCTGGAGGACATGGAGAGAACAGAAGGGCCTCTCAGCGTGAACTCAGGAAGACTAGGATAACATCATGGACGGTTTTCATCCATTCTGCCATCCCACACTGTCTCACCTGGCAAAGAGATTCAGCTAGAGTGAATGCAGAAAGCAGGCGAGAGAATGAGGTGTGAACACACATGAGGGTTTTGCGGCTTTCTGTTTTGAGATGGTCCCTGATGGATGGGCTTTAATATCTTACACAAATAACCCACAAGTGGCCACTTTTATAATCCTGCTGAAAATGGACCTTATCCCTTGTTTTTCTTTTAATGCTTGCACAAGTCTCTAATTGTTTCATTTAAAGCTTACCCAAGTCTGTGTTGGGACTGGCAAGTAGCTGCTTGAATTTATCCAATCGAGTCTTCTCTCTCACCGTCATGGGCGGAGCTCCAGAGGCATTTTGGTCTGAAATGCGTGCAACCAATGGAACGATGGGCCGCACAGGAAGTGACTGCTGTTTTTGCAGGGTATTGCGAGCTAAACAGGACAAAACCATACAAATATTAAGCATTAATATTAACATATATTTTATAAAAATCTTTAAAAATTACAAATAACATAATATATGTGATTATATGTTAATATATTTTTAATTAAGGTACTATTAAATAAATAAAAAAATATTATTTAGCATGGATATTATACACACACCCTTTTTTAACAGATTTTTTACATTTGGTTGTTTTTACAAAATATCCTTTAATTCAGTAAATATTAGTCTCTTGTGCTCATCAAGGCTGTATTTATTTGATCAAAATACAGAAAAAAACTGTAATATTGTGAGATATTATTTCAATTTCTAATATTGGTTTTCTGTTTTAATATACTTTAAAATTTAATTTATTCCCGTGATCAAAGCTGAATTTTCAGCATCATTACTCCACTTTTCAGTGTCACATGATCCTTCAGAAATCATTCTAATATGCTGATTTATTATCAGTGTTGGAAACAGTTGTGCTGCTTCATGGTTTTTTTTTTGGAAACTGATACTTTTTTTCTGAAAAAGAAAGAAAAATCTACTGACTCCAAACTTTTGAACTTTAGTGTATATTGTAACAAAAGATTTCCATTTTGAATAAATGCTGTTTTATATATATATTCATAAAAGGATCCTAAAAAAAGTATCACAGGCTCCAAAAAACATGAAGCAGCACAGATGTTTCCAACATTGATAATTAATCAGCATATTAGAATGATTTCTGAAGGATCATGTGACACTGAAGACTGGAGTAATGATGCTGAAAATTCAGCTTTGATCACAGGAATAAATTATATTTTAAAGTATATTAAAATAGAATCTGTTATTTTAAATTGCAATAATATTTCACAAAATAACGGGTTTTTTCTGTATTTTTGATCAAATAAATACAGCCTTTATGAGCACAAGAAACTTCAGTAAAAAATATTAAAAATCTTACTGATCCCAAACTTTTGAACGGTAGTGTGTTTATATATTTATATACTTTAGTTGACAAGAATGATACTTCCCCTGGTATCATTCATGAAACATGAGCAACACAAATTTTCAATTATGATGAGGATAATAAACTCAAGTTAGCTTTCTTTAAAGATTAAAGGACATTTATACAACCATACCAGCCATATATCAAACAGTAATTGGGTAATGATGGGACTTTTTAGATTAAAGGTAGGTCGAAAAAACCCACATCTGATTGATGACTTTATATCATTTTACAAGCTTAAAAACAACAGCAACCAGCATACCTGCATTAACATTCAGCTGGGCGTCACTACTGGACTTGACCACCCTGCCATTGGCTGGACCGCTTTCTATATCCAGTCGATCTTGATTGGGGTTTGTGCTGATTGGTTCCTGCCGGTCCAGTGTGGGGGGCAGTGGCTCTGTGTCTTCTGGGGTTTTGATGATTTTGAGGCAGGGTGTTTGAGGCATGGATCGTGATTGGACAGGTGAAGATGAGAGCTGTTTAAGACTAAACATACCGTCATCTTCTTCATCATCAATGTCCCATGCATCATTGGTGCTCCGAGCAAATTCGTGGAAAGTGGAAGGTTTTTTGGATTTGGTGTGCACACTGCTGGCCTTTGGAGCATCTTTTAATCTGTTGGGAAACAAATAAAGAGGTTTTTGAAAATTACAATATTGCACACGCTCTATAACATATGAACTGGTTACAGTTAGAAAGGATAATGCAAGACAAATAAAAAAAAAAATCAAAAGTTGCAAAAGGTTTATGCAAATCATGCACTCAAAACATATTCAGATGATTCAGAGCACAACTGAAAGGCAGAAAACATGAATGAAGAGAAAACAAATGGCTGATTTGCAGGCAGACAGTCCACAGCTAGCAGCAGCACTTACGGACGGTGTCTGCGTGGGTCCAGAGGAGGGTGCTGTGCTCCATATACTGGCTGTAAGCTAAGAGAAAGAAAAGCTGATGTGTGCTTTAAAGAGAATCAGAAACAGGACTGGTAGGGGTGGGCGATATGATCAAAATCTTATATCACGATACGAGTAATTTTACTTCACAGTAACGATCTATATCACAATATTGTTATTTTTGCTTTAAATAACGTCTTTATGATATAAACATTTTTGATACCATAGAAATTTCATAACTCTTGTAACAAGTGTCAATATCACAAAAACCTAATAGCCTACTAGCCAAAATTAAAAAACAAAACAAAACTCAAGCTCACTGACAAAAAAAAAAAAACACTACAGTAGAAGAAATAAATAAGAAATTCTACATAAATCGTGTAATCAAAAGTATCAAAACACTGCATATTCTTCACGGAGTAAATCTAATATATATTTCTTCATTTTTAAGTTACAAAAGTGATTTAGCCAAGAGCAGTGAGAGATTTTCTCTTTTGTTTTTTGATTAACATGAATGACAGGAATATTATAGGTGCCGATTCAATATATTGTTACATGTGTGTGTGTGTGTTTCTTTTCTCAGCTGTTTGCTTTCACTTAAAGGCACAATATGTCATTTTCGCCGCTAGAGGGCGCGTATTCAAAATAAACAAAGAGTCAAAGGCGTAGTTTGATGACGGCGTGACTGAGTGTGGAATCATGGGAGTTGTCGTCTTCATCCCCACAGCCGATGCAATCCGACGGGGCTCGGGCAGAAATCATGTTCATGGATGAGCTAATGATTTATTAACGTAGTAGAATGAAGCAGGGTGAGGCTGAAAGCCGTCGAAGCGAAACGAGGCCGCTGAACGAGCGTGACACACGGCTCAAAAGCAGCGGAGCTTTTATTATGCCACAGTCGACCGCTTCCTCTCCTTCCGGTCGTGTGTATGTGGGAGAAAAAAAACAGCGCTGTTTTATCATACTCAATACATTTGAAAGTTCTGTTATAATGCTACTTTGTGAGGTCGTCACCGGTTTATTAAAACGCACAACATATTAAAGAATACAAAACAAAACCGGAAATCGAGGGGGTATGACGTCATTGGCA
>NW_015505438.1:65182-66224 GCF_001515645.1 Sinocyclocheilus grahami | reverse complement strand
GATCACAAATCACAGCAGTCAAACAGAAATGGAAGGTCAAGTTAAATACAATGTATTATGAGATACAGAATGCTAGGTTGTATTTTGGACATTTGACAAATAATCGGTCATCTAGGTATGCAATGCATACACAAAAGTTGCATACTATGAACAGAACATAATACATACTACAGAAACAGTAAGAATAGTATTACATTATTCTATTCTAAACATACCCTCTAGAAAAAGGTAACAACCAAGCAAAAGTTGCATTATCATTGCAAATAATTGTCACATCCATAATGCTGCTTAACTGTATACTGCAAATATACTCTGAATATTCAATATATCCCCCGGCCCTAGTCAGAAATACACAGCGAAAAACAAATATCTGGAGATGCAGTGGTAAACAATTCCAGAGCAGGAGGATAGACCTGCTAGTGCTTGGTGACAGCAAAAAAATACATCTCAAATTAAAAGCCAAGCACACTGCTGGGTCCTCCACATTACTACAACATTTAAATATAAATCTCTACAATATCAGAGGCTATTGTGAGTTACTGGGCAATATCCTGCATAATGGTGAGAGAAGTCCAAACATTGCAATGCTAAGCAGAATTTTTACGGGCAACACAGGGCCATAGGTGTGGTCATATTGTTGAAAGGAAAATTAACATGGCTATTATGGTTGTTACAAGGCCCTTTTCTGGTGAAATCAACACAATACTAAAAGCATTATGTGCAAATGGGATCACAGAATAGTTGGCAAAAGCACAATGCAGCTGAAATACGGCTCATCAATTTTCATGCGAGTAGAAAATAAAAGGCAAATTACTTCCAGATATGTAAGCAAGCTGCTCGCATTTGCATTAAATATTGGGCTGTGAGCGAGGAGTGTGTTTGAGTATGCGAGCAGTTTGCCAGAGGGCAGCCTTATCTTAAACGTGTGCTGTTCCTTCTGCTATACACACACAGAAGACTTTTGCACACTATAATCTACATACAAAAGCTAACAGAGTGGCAAAACTGTCAATGTAATTAATCATTTCCATTGAGAATTTCA
>NW_015505438.1:63134-64636 GCF_001515645.1 Sinocyclocheilus grahami | reverse complement strand
AAATGTATCAAACATATCAATTTTAAGAGACAAAGAACTGAAAAAAGAGAACTATTTCCAAAAACAGCAGGAAACTCTGTCAATGAATAAGTCATTAAAGTTCAGAAATTAGTCAATTAAATAACTACACATACACACACATATATATATATATATACACACACACAGAGGCGGACAAAGTACTCAACTCCATTACTTGAGTGAAAGTACAGATATTGCTGGTCAAATATTACTCCATTACAAATAAAAGTTGTAAAGACAGATTTTTACTTAAGTAAAAGTACAGAAGTACTTGCTTTTAAAAGTACTTAAGTACCAAAAGTAAAGTTCCTTTTTTATGTTTTATTGGCGTACACAATACTTGCAATACTTCTGAAGCAACTTAGAATACATTACACCTGCTGAATACACTGACTAGCTTGTAGTATCTTTGGAATAAAGAGCTTTTAGAATGTTAAAAATATATTAAAATAAAAAAAATTTTAAAAATTGAAATAATATTTTACAATATAAACGATTCTACTATATTGAGCACCAAATCAGCACAACTATATAATGATTTCTGAAGAATCATGTGACTCATGACTGAAATGGCTGCTGTATTTTAAAAATACAGTTTTAAAATAGGCTAAAATAGAAAACAGTTATTTTAAAGGGATAGGCTAGTTCACTCAAAAATTAAAATGCTGTCATCATTTACTTACCCTCATGTTGTTCCAAACCTGTATGAGTTTCTTTTTTATGTAAAACATAAAAGAAGATATTTTGAAGAATGCTGGTACTCAGAAAGTTGATGGTCCCCACTGACTTCCATAGTATTTTTTTCCCCTACTAAGTCAATGGGAACTAACAACTGTTTGGTTTTTCAATTCTTCAAAATATCTTTGTTTTGTGCTCGACATAAGAAAGAAACTTATTCACGTTTGGAACGACATGAGGGTGAGTAAATGATGGCAATTTTTATTTTTGGGTGAACTATTCTTTAAACTGTAATAATTAGAGCCAAACCGATATATCCTTTTGCCGATATTATCGGCCGATATGAGCCTGTCGCAGAGATATGAACTTTTTTTTACAGAACATATAACGCAGATTAAATGCTTCTGAATGGTGTAATTACTTAGTTTGTCCAGCAGAGCGCACTCCATTGTTTGCTACTGGCGACCCAGGTCAGTGTAGTGTAGAGATGCGCAGATGAGCTCAAACGTCACCCGAGTCCGCTGCTTCAAATAAATGATCCTCCCGCCAATCACCCGCACCTATATTTGATCGTCACATTACAATGATTCTAATTCTTAGTTTTGCATGATGATATGATGAATGGAAGGATCATTTTCAACAGCAGATTCAATGACGTTAGTGACTAGAGCTGATCTGCGCATCACGGCACGCGTCTGCGGTGCATTAAAGCCTGTGTTATGGCCACCGGAGCTGATCGCGGCCACTCAGTCAATGCTGGTGTTTATACCGGCTGTGCTGCGGCCTAGAACTCATGCTTATCA
>NW_015505438.1:57823-62850 GCF_001515645.1 Sinocyclocheilus grahami | reverse complement strand
ATATATATAGACTGTGTCTGTGAATATTAAACTGCCAAAGACTTATTTAAATACGAATGTTCTGCATAATTAAATTATTAATTAAATTATTAATTAAATTATTATGTTCATTTGATTACCAGAAAACAGGCTACACAACACAGAATTTGTGAAAAAAATATTATTCATTATTATTATTATTATTTATTTGTTTTAGATGTTTACATTTGGAAAAGCTGTGCTTCCTGCATAAACCTGTCCCCGTTGGTTTGGCAGTAGCTTGCTTGCCCTACACAGTTACCTTTTTAATTTCTTAATTCAAGTTATATATATATTTTGTTTTATTTGTGTAAAGTTATTTATAATAAGTGAAGTTTACTGTTAAGTGCATTGATGTCAGACTCATTTTGAATAATACAGTTTATTGTTAAATTGTTAGATACTCTGCCTCCACTACATAGGCCTATGTTTGTCACATCATTATAAGTGTTTGATCACCACATTTGAGTTATCATTGCAAAAATTGCCCGTGTCCTTAAGGAAGCCATGGCATCTGTGGAATGCTGCTTTATTTTCCTCCTAATTCCTCTGTGTTTGGGCTTTTTTTGTCGAGTGAATGCAAAAGCGTGTGTGTGTTGTTGGTTCTTCAGTGCCACACACTCCCAGAGTCGGGTTATCGAGTGCATGCACCAGTCGGTTCTGTCTCGTTGGTCAGCAGACTGAGACAGGAAGTCTTGAAAGACAATATCCTGCTTCTGCAGCATGTTTGTCACTCTTCTCCGAAGGGAAATTATAAGGAAAAACACCACATAAGCACTTCAAAGCCCACCCAGAGGAGAATGCTGTTACTCAGAGGTTGCTCTTTCCTGGACTTATTTGAGATATAAAGAAATAAAAGATGCAAATGAGACAATTGTTGACATATAGTGAGATTATTGAGCTATAAAATGATTGTGGACAGCACACTGCCCTACAAAGGTAAAACATATATATACATATAGTTCACGTTTAGTCAAAATTGAGTTATATGACCAAAATCATGTACATGTATAATCTGTCCCATGATGGATTTGACTCAGATTTAGAGAAAAGCTGAGTGAAAACTGATGACAAATCAAAAACTAACCATTTTCCTCAGTTCCAGTATTGGCGTAGTTAATGTAACTTGCAAATGCACATTTTTGAGAAATGAGAGTTCTTTTTTGTGTGTGTGTGTGTGTGTGTGTGTGTGTGTGCGCGTGCGTGCGTGTGTTGGTGTGTGCAAACTTTGAGTATTTTGGCACATCTGAGTGAGACAGTGTTATTTTAGTATTATTTATACATACTTTTGCAGTATTTATTATTATTTTGAATTTGTTCTTTTTATATTTTCAGTTTTCAATGCTTTTGTCATTTTTATTAGTTTCATTAGTTTTATATATATTTTTAATATAGCTTTAATTAATTTTATATAATTTTTTTTAGTTCAATTTTTCAAAGTTCAAATTCTAAATGTTCAAAGTTCAGTTTGTTTTTCATCTAACATTTGTATTTTCATTTTATTTCAGCTTTATTTCAGTTACTGAAAATAATTGTAATAATTTATTTAACATTTATATTTAAACATTAGATTTAAGTTTTAGTAAAATAATTATGTGCTTTTGTCATTTTAAATAGTTTTAGTTTTTTCAAATATTTCTATATAGCTTTAATTAATTTTTCAGTTTTAGTTTTAGTCATTTTAGCGCTTCAAATTAAACTTTTTTTTTTTTCAGTTGCTAAGCCAATAGTTTTTTTAATTTTTCATCTAATATTTATGTTTGAATCATTTTACATAGCCGCATGTGAGATTACTGCAGTATTTTTATTAGGATTATAAATCCTAAAACTTGAAAAAGTCTTCGTTTGCTCTCCATTTTAATCTCAATACCATCCAGGAGAAAAAAAATATCATTGTAAAATAAATACAAATTAAATATTAAGAATTGATTTATTTGCAAAGATTTTTTAAGCAATTAAAAAAAAAAAATCATATTAAATAGAATAATTCCACAAATATTCAAATCCAGCAATATCCCTACTAAAACTGGGAATGCATCTGGATAAAGGCATCTGTCAGATACATAAATGTTAATGTAACAACTCTTAAAGAGATTTAATTTATGATATTTCTTCCCTGGGCATTTACAGTCTACATAATACATACAAACTAACGTTATTGCATTTCAGTGTGTTCTTTCATCCAGTCCTTGCACTTCATTCAGAACTGAGGTACATACAGTATATATAAAATCCAATTATAACACGTCTGGAATCAATATAAAACCTTCACTGTACTAATTTCATCAGTTTAATGAACTAATCTGAACTAAAGCAGATTCTTTTCTCCTCAATGAGTACATCTTGTTCCGAGGCCTGCCTGACACTTTGATATCGCCTTCCAGAAGGAGTGTGAACACAATAGCTCCATGCCAAGGACATAGTCTCCGTCTGCACCACCCACAGACTGAGTAGAGAGTTAGTCATTGACTCCATCCGACTCAAAGAGAGAGTGTGTGTGTGTGTACCTGGTATTTATCACGCTGTGGGGACCAAATGTCCCCACAAGGATAGTAATACTAGTCAATTTTGACCTTGTGGGGACATTTTTGAGGTCCCCATGAGGAAACAAGCTTATAAATCATACAGAATAAGTGTTTTTGAGAAAGTTTCCTGTAAGGGGTAGGGTTAGGGGTAGGGTTGGTGTAGGGCAATAGCACATACAGTTTGTACAGTATAAAAACCATCACGCCTATGGAATGTCCCCATAAAACATGGAAACACAACATGTGAGTGTGTGTGTGTTAGCTTAAGACTGAACGCCACTCACAGGCAGCATGTTATACAAGAGGCCTGGTTGAGACTGGCACCGCCGGCGGATGCAAGCGGTAGGTCAGAGTGGAAGTACAGGAAGTGGGTCAGAGAAGAGAGGAAGTAAGTCACAACGGCAGAGCACTGACTGGAAGAGCATAGGAACTGTGGAAAAACCGAAGCATCCTCCACCTCCTCTTCTGAGATGTGCTATATTTAAAACAATCATATGAGTGAATGAAGCAAAAAGAAAAAAAACTGGGGTCATTGCATCCCATCGGAAGGAGAAACACAAATGAGATCTCTTTAATATATTAGTTGTTTCTACTATAGGCAGCGATGAGATTAAACACAGAACAAATGGAGACATTGAAATGTCCTACTTTTCTGAATTTTCCCCTGAGAGAAAAACATTTTACATGTTAGAATGGCAAAACGCACCTTCCTCAATTGATCGACATTAAAAAGTAGCCATGTAGTCTGATTAAAAAAAACCCGCAAGCAAAATAGAAATCACAAATATTCCAATACGTTTTAGTATGTCTAGTATGTCTTTTTATGCAAGTAAATTTAAAAGAATTTATATTTTACATATATAAACTACTGTTCAAATGTATATATGTAAAAGTCAGTAAGAACTTTATATTCATCAAAGAATCCTGAGAAGAAAAAAAAATTGGTTCATCAGTGTTCACAAACAAAATAAGCAGCACGTGTGACACTGAAGACTGGAGTAATGATACTGAAAATTCAGCTTTGCATCACAAGAATGAATTACATTTTAAATTAAAATATATTTAAAAAGACCACAGTTCTTTTAAATTGCAATAATATTTCACGATATTACCATTTTTACTGCATTTTTAATCAAACAAATGCACCTTTGGTGAGAATAAGAGAATTCTTTCAAAAACAAAACAACAACAACAAAAACAAATAAATAAATGCTCTTACTAATTTATTTCATTAACTTTTTTTGTAATTGTAGTATGTATTTCTATATATAATATTTAGTATAAAATGTATATTTTTAAATTGACACTATGTATTTAACAAATGCATTTATTTGTCTTTAACTGCAATGTAATTTTTTTTTATAATGTGTTTATACACACATACATGCGTGTGTGTGTGTGTACACTGCCCTCTGGGCATTCCAGTGTAAAAATCCCATTGTATTGCTACAAAGGCAGGTCAGAAGATTTCAGTTACCTCACACTTTACAGTCAACAGTGCTCTGAAGGTGTTGACTAAAATCATTCCTGGAAGGGTGATTTATGTTGTGGTTTATGGAGTAATCCTCATCAGAAGTAAGTTTGGATGAGAATATTGTGCAAGTGTGTGAATCTGTCAAGCACCATGTGGAAACACACCCACCATCATATGAAAAGAACACGCTGATCTGATGGCTTAATAGTGTGCACGGTTTAGTCATGACTCCTGCATCGCTTGCTCAAAGACCCATGGAGGCTAAAGTCCAGGACAATGTTGCCAAATATCTGTCTACTTTTATAAAGGATGTTGTTTTATTATGCCATTTATTGCAACTGCATGATCACAACTGATGCTTCTTCATCAGCGTTCACGTGTTTCATCATGGTGGGTCTTAAACAATATTGTGATGGTTTAAGACTGAGTGACCGTGGTTCAGTGCCACTGCGAGAGGAGCACGTCAAAGTCTACAAGGTCACAACTTTGTTATTGACAGGAAGTAGAAATTGTGCCCCAGTGCCCTTTGCCTCATAATGCCAGTAAGGGAAGTGTGGCCTCATTATGGCCTCTTTAAAGCAGCTCTGTTGCAAAAGCTTCAGTGCCAGAGCTCATAACATCATCACGTGCTGCTCAGACCTGAGTGTTTACACAAGCGCTTTGTTACCCACAAACTCACATGACCTACATGGACAGTGACTCACTATAGTATTTGGATACCACTAGCCTTACAAATACCTGAATGACACTGACTCTATTATATACATTGAAATGATTGTGTATATATGTATTGTGATGAAATGATTTAGTTGTAAAGATGGAATATTCTTTACTCTAAAACTTTAATAAACTATACTTTACTTTTATATACTATAAAATATGATTTTGATCAATTAGTGATGAAATACGATATGATCAATCAGTTTGTTTTTCAAGAAAATACCTGTGACGAGTGGGACGGGGCTGAGAGCCGTGGGAATGGAGCGAGGCCGGTGGAGTAAGTGATAATG
>NW_015505438.1:56544-57168 GCF_001515645.1 Sinocyclocheilus grahami | reverse complement strand
TTGTTTAAATGTTCGCCGGTTCCCGCCTCCTTCTTCCCGAACTAAGAACTGTGTTACACTACCATTTCAGATTTTCACATTTAAAGTGTTACTTGTTGTTTCTTTGTAATTATTACCAATTGTGAAAATTGTCAATCCTACACCATTTTTTTTCCAATGCGCCAGAATACACACGTTTTCACTTATAGAAAAAAAACATAACTTACAATGCTGCTGTCACGAATCCGGTCCATGAACTTTCCTTTTCATTGACTCTCGCACCACACAGACTGTTGCATAGCACCCCGGACTACATTTCCCATCATGCATTACTGATTGCACTCAGCACGAATTGCACACACCTGTTTACACTGATTGCACCCAGCTGTTTCATATCACTCCCTCACTATATAACACTCACTCTTATCCCTTCCCTCTGCCGAGTATTGTTCCGCATTTATCTCTCCCCTAGCGATAGCGACTCTACAGAGCCCTCGTTTGTAGCCTTAGCCTTAGCCTTAGCCTTAGCCTTAGCCTTAGCCTTAGCCTTAGCCTTAGCCTTAGCCTTAGCCTTAGCCGTTTTCCTTAGCCTTAGCCTTAGCCGTTTTCCTTAGCCTTAGCCCTAGTCGTTTTCCTTAGCCTTAG
>NW_015505438.1:49824-56527 GCF_001515645.1 Sinocyclocheilus grahami | reverse complement strand
CCCTAGTCGTTTTCCTTAGCCTTAGCCCTAGTCATTTGCCTTAGCCTTAGCCTTAGCCTTCCCGGTTTCTGATCTTCGCCTGGTTCCCTGGATTCTCCCCTTTCGTCTTGCCCCTTATGACTCAGTCTGCCGATCGTCGACCTGCGCTACCTCTAGGACTATTCTTGTGTTTTGCCCTCTATATACCTGTTTGCCCTCATCTGACCCAGGCCTGCTGTATGACCACGTCTCTGTCTTTATCAAATAAAGCTTGCACATGGATCCGCAAGTCTCACGTCTCGTCAGCCCCGTAACAGCTGCGATGCTGTTTTAATAATGTACATATATTATTATTATTTTATTTATTATTTAGCAGACGCTTTTATCCAAAGCGACTCACAAATTATGACAACAGAAGCAATCAGTTGTAGTATTAAAACAACTAAAAACAGTTATATATATATATATTTTTTTATTTATTTATTTTTTTTTTTATAATATATATAAATATATATACTATAAAATCTGATTTTGATCAATTAGTGATAAAATGTAACATTTTTTTTTCCAAGAAAATACTATTTCCGTATTTCTATTTAAAACTTTCACATAATTATTTGTGATATTTAGGCTACTATAGCAATTTCTGAGTGAAACTTGTTTCAAAGAGTACACTGTCAAATATGATTTTTCAAAATTGCAAATGATACTAATGGAGTATTTTTACTATTTGAGTCTTTACTTTTAATTCAGTGTGTTACTCGCTGTTTCTTTGTAATTATGCGTGAAAATTGTTTAAATGTACATCCTACACAAATTTTTTAGTGCACCAGAATATAAAACTAAGCAACTTTTATCTAGAAAAATAGCATATATTCACATATACATCCATTCACTAACCCGATTTGTTCAAAAACACAATCATGTAGCAAATGATTCATTGCTTTGTTCATTGGCAGAGCAAAAACATAACTGTGATTTTGCTTTAAATTAAACATAAACATACAGTATTTCACTCTTTCTACTTTGAAAAAGGTCAAGTTTAATTCAGTTGCATTTCTTTGTAATTATAAGTAAAAACCGTTTTAAAGTAAATCCTACACACTTTTGTTCAGTGTAGATATGACGAGTGAGTGACGTGACATGTGGCCAAGTATGGTGACCCATACTAGGAATTAGTGCTCTGCATTTAACCCATCCTTAGTGCACACACACAGCAGTGAACACACACACACCGTGAACACACACCCGGAGCAGTGACACTCAAACATTTAGAAATGCAACTTAGTATACGCATACTATTTGCGCCATTGTAATCTGACCATCACATGAACTCACGCAGCTTTACTATATTCACACATCAGTACACAAGATGTTTAACACAAAAACAAGAGCCACATTTCCTAGAAACATTTGCATCATCATGTACCCAAGACCTCGAAGAACTGCTGATGCATCACAAAGCTGCTATTAACCCCTTATTTTGTGAAAATGTAAAGTGCGGCGTGTAGCGTGAGTCTTTTCGCATTAAAGTACTTGGTGTATAATTTGTATAACGAAACCACCTATGATGTGGGAGGGAGACATGAGATGCAGCCGAGAAAAGAGGAAGAAGTTGCAAGTGTTCACTTGTCCATATCTGACTGATCACAAGTTAAGGAATGAGGAAGCGATACGAGGGTTTATGGGAAACCTGCTAGGAGGGGCTGATAGGAAGGCATGGTATGTAGGAGGTCTTACAACAGATGTGCAAAAGGAAACTGTTTGTGTTTGTAAACTCTGAGGTTTTTTTCTGTTGCATTATGAACTCTGTTATGAAACCTCTAGAACATTGCTGACGTGTTTGAAATTCTGAAACTTTTTGTAATATGTGTACCATTGTTGGATAATTTCCAAGTGTCATATATAATAAAATAAAATAAAAATAAGTATAATAAATAACATTGGTGTTATCAGTGCTAAAAACATAGCAAAAACTATTATTGTTGTTTGTGTTGTTGTTGTTGTTTTTGTTGCATATTCACTTCTGAGGTCAAAGAAGAGGACTTTGTGCAACCCCCCCCCCCCTTTTAAAAAAACAACTAATTTAATAAAATGAATAATTTCAACATGAATTTAAATATAATTAAAATATTTAATATTATTTAATATAATAACGTTATTCATTTAAATAAAGCTAATTTCTTAATTAAAGCAAATAATTCAATATAATTAAATATAATTTAAAATATTTAAATAAAATTAATTTTTCATATGGTTCATTTAAACATCATTGGTGTTTGTTTGAAAGATTTTAGTTATGATTTTGTTATTCAAAATGACTTGTTCTCATTTCTAAATAACAAACAAAAAAACATTTCAATGTTTTCTTCATTTATGAAATAAAATAAAACAATGAAAGAAATATTAAAAGTTGCCCTTTATGACTGGTAGTAGTGCCAAGATGTTAATAAAATAAATTAAATTAGCTTTCATGCACTGAATTCAAAACTAGAATATTTTGTCATCTGGCATGCAAAAAAAAAAAAAACTGGTCTAACAGAATGTTGATATGCTTTAAATGTCAAAAAACACATTATTTTTCAAATACTGAATTCCCATTCATTCCAATGCATATCTCCAGTTTGCACGGATTCCACCCACCACAAGTCATTCTCCACCATGGGAACTGACTCCAGTGGAGTTCTCAAGTCACTTAAACTCCAGTGAGTAATTTCTATTGGGGAGGAGGACACACAAGGAACCGTCCTCATAACTGCATAAGCTCGTACATTTGTCCAAACTTGACTGCCTCCACACAGCTATTTACCAAAGGATGAATCACAAGAGGTTTGTCAACAGCCGCGTGTTTGCAGTTGCAGGTCGGGATATCGATTCCTGTGTTCTCCCAGTGTAGATGGACAGGAATGTAGCTGAGGTTTGTTCTCGGCCGATGACCTTTAGCTCAAATGGCTGATCTGTGATCAGCGCACTGCACTTCATCGCTGAGAGTCGAGTGAGTCACAGAGAAAGGAATGCTGGGTAGTCAAAGGAACCCTTGGGAGAAAGAACTTTAACAGGTAGAAACAGATTCTGATGAGAAAAAGAGTCTGGGTCATTCTCAGAGGCACATTCCTATCCGAGCAGCTCCGTAGAGTCCTGGAAACACAGGAAAAGCGGCCTGGAAGCAAACACTGAGTGCGCTCCCACAGTTCTTTAAAATACACACACACACTTTCTTCTTTAGAGGCTCACTGTGCATGCTAATGTGCTGAGTGACATTTATCACCACAATTCAAAATACAACAGCATTTTAAAACAGACTATAGTGTTTTTTTTCACTGTAATATAGAATAAAAACCGTTTAACGGGTGCCTCAACAATGCTAAGGTGTTCTGAGGGGTTGCTAGCGGGTATTGCTTTCCAGTTAGGAGGTCTAGGGCGGGTTCTTGCAGTTAGTGTTATTGTATTATTTATGTTTTACTTGTATTATTTATATTTATGTACTAAAGTTGAATATTGCTATGCAGTTTCTGGGTAGTTTCTAAGTACAAGAATCCACCCCAAGTCACTATGATATTCTGATGTCTATATGGCTAAGCTCAAGCTCCTGTGATTTTTTAAAAAGTATTTACTTGTCTTCAAAAAGGCAGCTGCAAACAAGTATCTAAATTTGGACTACAGGCTGCCGTGGACATTAAACATCGTCATGCAATCAGGTGAACTCATCTGCTTTCACAGCCTCGTTATATTTATAGTTGCACTTTTGCAAACTATTCTAACTCAAAGATTAAGGGAAAATTAGTTGTCTGAAGCTTTATGGTGGTGAGCAGTGTTGGGGTAATTACTATTAAAAGTAATGCATTACAATATTGCATTACTCCATAAAAAAAGTAATTGTGTTACTTTTTATGGAAAGTAATGCATTACATCACTCCTTGTCACCTGAGCAGGACTTGCTTATTTATTTTTAATAACAAAAAACACAAAAGTTATATTTTTGCTAACTGTAAATGCCCTTTCAAACCAAAAGTAACTTGCATTAGCTATTTGAAAAAGTAACTTTTAAAAAGTAATCTGATTACGTAACTCACACTACTTTTAATGCATTACCCCCAACTCTGGTGGTGATGTTCAAGTCCGTGGTGATTTTTACTTCTGGTGACTGTATATGGGCTTCAAAATTGATGATTTGTGAAGTTTATCATGATAAACCAAACATTTCAAACATTTCAAAATCAAACTTTTGTTGGTCACAGATTATTTTCTGTAATAATCAAAAAAACAATTGAAAAATCCTATTGGGTCAAGGGAACCAGGGTGATGCGAACTTCTGGGTTGGCCTACAAAAATATCTACTACTGCACTCGATATCCATGCCTTCTAAAGCGAATATCTTTTTGTTAGGAACAGACCCAAAGTCAAAATTGAATATCTCCAAGTCAATGAAACCTGGCATTGGCACATTATTTTGAATCTGATTATGGATGTGAATAAGATTTGAGAGCTGAAGAAGATTGTTGAACCAAATGTTTTAAAGAACCTTTATTTTTAAGCATGTACATTGCTAAAATGTTATCCCATATTGAAGAATACTGAACTTGGTTTGCACTAATTCAGATACTTTGACTGTGCTCTGGTCATATGTCAAAGCTCAAGCCCGGATGTGTGAATGAATCGGTCGTTGTTTCTCGTTTAAATCGGCCCATGTCAGGTTTAGTTACATACCCCAGCGGATGCCGAACGATCAGGTGCGCCTCGGGTCATATTGCGCGCATTCTAACTCATTTAGAGCTGCGGTGCAAACGCTGAGAAGGTTTGTCTGAGAGGATTAATGAAAGGCTTAACAAGAACGTTCCCTGCTTGTGCTGTGTGCGTCCTCATAGGGAGGGCAGCCGTTACGGGCCCACGAAAGGATCAGGTCAGGACGCCCCATGCTGGGGGCCATGCTGTCCTGGGTTGTACGGTGCATAAGAGGAGAAACGATTCAACAAATCAGGCTTAATTCTCTGGTGAGGTTTTCAGGCACAATGTGAAACTGCTCACAGGTGGAGAATTTATTTGAATAATTATGCCTCTGTTTAACTTTTAACATTTCTGGAGCGCAACCGGAGGGTTCCACAGGTATAATTTCAATCAAAGAAACTGATTTTTAATTATAGCATATAAACAGACCTACCTGAGTGGCAACAGTGGCATGTACAGCTCTCTTTCCTGATATATTTCCTATTGAGACAGGACGTTTGGGTGGGGCATAGAGAAGGATTGTGGCTTTTTTTAAAATAGCCAATAGGCTTTAGTTTACGTGTACCATGCTTTTTTTGTCATTTGCTATTGCTAAATGGAATCAGGTGGTTCGAGAGAGTAATTTATTGGGTACATATTTGTATACGCCCCTTATAGGGTGAGATAAGTCATCAATATTTTTGGTCTGTTTTCCTAGAAGACTATTTAAACCGTTTATCATCTTTTAGGAGTACACAAGCATATAAATGATGTTAAAGCAATAAACATGGACTAAAACCTACAAATGATTAATACTGATTTAATGGAGTTCATAAAATAAAAAATTTATTAAAATTGTGTGTATATACACATACACACACACACACACACACACAACAATTTTTTTTCAATATTTAATTTAATTTTTTACATTTGACATAAAAACAGTTTATAATATAGTGATTCATCTCAGAGCTGCTTGTTTTGGTTCATGGCTCAGGTTTAAATAAAGAATTTCTTTGAAATATTTATGGAAAAAATTGAATGGGAAAAGTACTGCTGGAACCAAGGCCACCGAGCAGGTGGGCGTTCACATTCAGGCTTTATGCATAGCTCTGTATCGTTGTACTTCTCAGTGAAGGATATCTTTATAATGCTATTTAAAGCATACCTGGTGCCATCTACAAAAACACAGATAAAGTATATGCTGTTAGCTATTGCATGTATCCGGTTCAGGAGGCCAGCATTAAGAAATCTGGACCCCTGTGGTCCTAAGCGCCTCAGATTAAAGATACACTATCAATATAAAACGATAAGAGCGCTATTAAAGTTAGTTAAATGGATTTACAGCTAATACCACTGCAATCTGTCCATCTCTACTTCTCAAATGACATCTGCTGATTGTCTGTTTAAAGACCACTGACTGATATTACTGTAGTGAGCCAAACAAAGCAAATCATACCCAGGAAACCAGAATGAATGTTAAAAAAATATTTATTGACAATTGTGTAAAAAAATAGCTTTCTAAACATAATTTCCATTGCTAAATCAGAAAAACAAAATCCGAGTTGCAATCATGCCTACTAAAGGTGAAAAAGAAACCATGTAAAATCACTCGTTCCTCAAACATTCATGAGGTCATATCCTCCAACATATGCACAGCAGACCGTTTAAATTAGGTGACAAACACGACTTCAGACTGGTATGGTTTACCATCAGCAGTGCTCCATGCATCGAGAAACAGAAGTGCTTCGAAGATTATTTACAACATATGTACATATCGTTCTCAAAAAAAGGCTTTAAATATGGTAAAAATACATTTAAATAATTTGTGGGCCCTTCGGTGGTGGAATGAGAAAAATTTTGCAGAAAATTGCTTCTCTATAAATAAATAAATAAATACTTCCACTTCCATCTGTTTTTTTAAGACACTCCAATAAATATCATTTACACATAAGTCTTGTCATGGAATTGATTCATCTGACCGAGCTATTTACAATATAAACAAAAATAATATGCA
>NW_015505438.1:45313-49421 GCF_001515645.1 Sinocyclocheilus grahami | reverse complement strand
TATTAAAGTTAGTTAAATGGATTTACAGCTAATACCACTGCAATCTGTCCATCTCTACTTCTCAAATGACATCTGCTGATTGTCTGTTTAAAGACCACTGACTGATATTACTGTAGTGAGCCAAACAAAGCAAATCATACCCAGGAAACCAGAATGAATGTTAAAAAAATATTTATTGACAATTGTGTAAAAAAATAGCTTTCTAAACATAATTTCCATTGCTAAATCAGAAAAACAAAATCCGAGTTGCAATCATGCCTACTAAAGGTGAAAAAGAAACCATGTAAAATCACTCGTTCCTCAAACATTCATGAGGTCATATCCTCCAACATATGCACAGCAGACCGTTTAAATTAGGTGACAAACACGACTTCAGACTGGTATGGTTTACCATCAGCAGTGCTCCATGCATCGAGAAACAGAAGTGCTTCGAAGATTATTTACAACATATGTACATATCGTTCTCAAAAAAAGGCTTTAAATATGGTAAAAATACATTTAAATAATTTGTGGGCCCTTCGGTGGTGGAATGAGAAAAATTTTGCAGAAAATTGCTTCTCTATAAATAAATAAATAAATACTTCCACTTCCATCTCGGGCTTTTTTTTGTTTTAAGACACTCCAATAAATAATTTACACATAAGCCTCATCATGGAATTGAGTTATCTGACCGAGCTATTTACAATATAAACAAAAATAATATGCAAAAAATGTAGTCTTTTACGTCATAGTTGCATTGCTTTGTGCATCTGTGACAATGAGTGATAGTTGTTGAGGGTTACTCAGTACAAAGGAAGAGGAAAAAGAAACAGCGGTTTGAAAGAGTGAGGTAAGACTTTTCATTCTGCAGAGGTTTGTGAGGTCGATTTGGTTACTCTCTCTGACGTATTAGAGTAAGACCGACAGTTACCTGCCAGGAGCAGGTAAAGTGGAAGCAAGAAGGTAAAAAAAAAAGACATCTGGTTAAGGAGTAGAGTGTTACAGTGGCTATTACTCATTTCAAGTATTTCCAAAAAAACTAAACAAAACAAACCCTTGATCTTGCACAGAAGGCACTAAAATGATTAAGCTCGGCTGATCTGCTTCCTAAAGGAACAGCCCTGACGGTGCACCAAAGCCGCAGATCGGCCCTCATCGCAGCACGACTCCTTGTGGCCGCTGCATCGGGTGTCCACGAGCTCCTCCCTACACTGGCTGAGATGGGCTTCTCAATCTACCAGTGTCCGACAGCAGTGTTGACAGTCATTTGGTTACTACGAGCCAGACTTATGGGACCCTGAGCCACAGGGGTGCAGGAGACGAGAGAAAACAGATCTCACTAAAAGGTGGACCTCTCCCTTTTTTGGCCTAGCCTAGAACTCCCGCCTAGCAGCAATGCTCAAAACAAAAGAACAACATGTGTTTTTTTTGTGTGTTTTTTTTTTTGCACTGCTCAGTCCGCAGGTCCCCTGGGTGGTTTGCTGCTGTAATGGAAAGTCTCTACAGTATGCATTCAGATAGAGTCATTTGCACACAGTGACTGCTGGGAAAGCAGCGGGCTGATGCTGTGCAGTCTAATCTCAGTGTTGTCTGTAGGGGGCGCTGTGTTCTGCATCCAAGGGTGGTTGATGATGTCCTCGAAAGACGGGCGTTCCGCGGGGCGGAGGGCCAGGCACCACTTGATAAGCTGCTGGCACTCTGTAAAACAACAGGATGTGCGATTATAGCCCTGCAATAAACGCATAAACCTCCTAGAAGGTGGCGTCATGTGATCTGTGAGTCTTACCCGTGGAGATTCTCCGCCTGAACAGCACCTGTCCGCGTACAATCTCTTCGTCCTGCTCGAACGGGATGTCCCCACACACCATGTCATACAGCAGGATGCCCAGAGACCACACGGTCGCGGATCTACCGTGGTAGCGGTGAAATTTGATCCACTCTGGTGGACTGTAAACACGTGTACCTGAAGAGAGCACAGAAAACAGAAAAATGCATTTAAAATCCATGATTCTGAAACACTGAAACCCAACAAATGCAAAAAAAACTGCATACAAGTCTTTATTTTAGTACCTGATACTACCAAACACTGTAGTAAAAGGTGCGGCAGGAAAAAGGTGTGTCGTGTTTGAACACTATTGTTAAGGTGCAGCATTAATGTGCACAGTCATGTGTTCGGGAGCGTGACGGCAGGCGCTCTCATGTGGAGAAACTGGTTGCCATGTGACTTGTGTTTACAAACTTTGAGTTGTAATAATTCCATTTCCCACCAGCGGGGGCGCCAAATCCACAACCGAGCGAAATGCCTTTTCCCCAAAGCAACATAATACAAAAATAAACAAATCCTCACGCCGAGCGATTTATTAATGGCTAGTCAACGATGAAAGGGGGTCATAATACATCTATCAAGTGATTAATGCTAGATATGTTTGATACACTCGTTTTAAAACGTAAAAGCATCGCCTCAATATATAAACACACACCCTTCGTAGAGCTTGACAGGATTTCCAAACCTTACAACCATCGAATTTCAACCTCTAAACGTATTTAAAAATACATTAAGCAATTTCTAGCCTATAATCTTGGTTGGTTTATAAACGTTCCCCCTCACAAAGTCGTACTAATGTTTACGGATTTATTTTTTTTAATAAACATTTAGATCCACGACACAAATTTCCAAGAGGCCAGATAAGCACGTATTTTAATTCCCCCCGCTCCCGCCACGTTTTCCGTGACCGTGGGAACCCTGGCTTGAAGGTCATGCAAGTGGCTCTTACCGTCGAAATCGGTGTAGACGGTGTCTTTGAGTAATGCCCCCGATCCAAAGTCGATGAGCTTCAGATCGCCGGTCCGTAGATCGATGAGAATATTCTCGTCCTTGATGTCACGGTGAACGACGCCGTTGTTGTGGCAATGACGCACCGCTTCCAGGACCTGGCGGAAAAAGTTCCTGGCGAGCTCCTCCGGTAACGCGCCCTTCTCCGTGATGAAATCAAACAAGTCCTTGACGGTCTCCGGTCTTTCCATGACGATAATGAAGCTGTCCGGTCGCTCGTACCAGTCCAGCATCTTGATCACGCCACGGAATCCGGTGCCGACCTTCTTTAACAGGACGATCTCCATCGGGACGCGCGAGCCATTGGGCTGGAAACGGAGGACATGTTCGTTTTAGTGACGCTGTCATTTATTATTTATGTGCGATATTTCAGATACAAATAATATGAATACAATCCTTTTAAATCAAGTACTCACCAGCTCTCCCCATTCAGTAACACGATCTTTGGCCACATGCTTGATGGCAACCTAAAAATTGTAAATGAATGCATTATTAAGCAGTGAATGGCATTATATTTATATATGTCATACACACACGTTATGAACATGCGAAACGTTCACACGTGTGTAAACAACAATAACGTTACTCTATTCAGGAACCTACCGGCGCGCCATCGGCGATCCTCAAACCCGCATACACCGTCCCAAAACCGCCGCTTCCCAGCACAGAGCCGACCTGATACACCTTCTCGAACGGCTCTTTCTCCTTAACTGTCGATAAAAGATGTGATAGCTTCATTAGAATTGATAAAAGACGTAAACTTGTATCATAATGGAAATCTGAGGCACGCTATTCCCAACACTCAAGTCTGCTGAAGTAAACGAGCCCAAGACCACAACACACACACACAAACAAACACACGCGCGCGGGAATAACCGTCCTCTAACCTTGAAGCTGGATTTTCGCCGGCATGTCCACGGTGGAAATGTGAGCAAATGTGTTTAATTTTGATAGAAGCATTCTATAATCCCAAAGGAGAGTATTTCTTGAGGGTTATTCCAATGTTGAGGTCGAAATCCGTCGTGTAGAGATGGATGTAGGGAAGGTCTAACGTTACTTGAGGGATCCGGTCTAGAAGCCTGTAGAAATCCTTTCTCATCGAGGCTCGATGGGTTTTGATTCTCAAGACGAATTTTAAACGACCGCACAAGGTCTATTCCAGTTTCGAATATGAAATTAAATAAACAAACGAATAATATATTTCGAAGATAAATATTATTGTCTGAGGTGCTCGACGGACACAAACACCCGGCTTTCTAAATCGTGAGGGAGGGGCAAGAGCCCTTATATACCAGT
>NW_015505438.1:38194-44085 GCF_001515645.1 Sinocyclocheilus grahami | reverse complement strand
TTTTAGTGACGCTGTCATTTATTATTTATGTGCGATATTTCAGATACAAATAATATGAATACAATCCTTTTAAATCAAGTACTCACCAGCTCTCCCCATTCAGTAACACGATCTTTGGCCACATGCTTGATGGCAACCTAAAAATTGTAAATGAATGCATTATTAAGCAGTGAATGGCATTATATTTATATATGTCATACACACACGTTATGAACATGCGAAACGTTCACACGTGTGTAAACAACAATAACGTTACTCTATTCAGGAACCTACCGGCGCGCCATCGGCGATCCTCAAACCCGCATACACCGTCCCAAAACCGCCGCTTCCCAGCACAGAGCCGACCTGATACACCTTCTCGAACGGCTCTTTCTCCTTAACTGTCGATAAAAGATACGGTAGGTGCGTAAGAATTGATAAAAGACGTACAATTATTTAATAATTGGAAATCTGACGCACGCGCTATTCCCAACACTCAGTCTGCTGACGTGAACTAGCCCAAGACCACAACACACACACACACACACAACACACACACGCGCGCGAGAATAACCGTCCTCTAACCTTGAAGCTGGATTTTCGCCGGCATGTCCACGGTGGAAATGTGAGCGAATGTGTTGAATTTTGATAGAAGCATTCTATAATCCCAAAGGAGAGTATTTCTTGAGGGTTATTCCAATGTTGAGGTCGAAATCCGTCGTGTAGAGATGGATGTAGGGAAGGTCTAACGTTACTTGAGGGATCCGGTCTAGAAGCCTGTAGAAATCCTTTCTCATCGAGGCTCGATGGGTTTTGATTCTCAAGACGAATTTTAAACGACCGCACAAGGTCTATTCCAGTTTCGAATATGAAATTAAATAAACAAACGAATAATATATTTCGAAGATAAATATTATTGTCTGAGGTGCTCGACGGACACAAACACCCGGCTTTCTAAATCGTGAGGGAGGGGCAAGAGCCCTTATATACCAGTTGTAAAAGAGAGGCGTGGCTGCTGGTACGTCAATGGTGGCTCCGCCCACAAATACGATTCAGCCAATGAGTAATGCGCCTGCCTCTGCAGAAAAAAGTCAGTCAAATATGAAAATAAAGGAAAACGTAGACGTGGCGGGAATCAAAACGCGCCAAATAGTCGAGGCTTTTTTTTGAGGGCGTTTAGTCGGCGTGGGGCAGACAGGGAGAATGATTCACATGGGCCATGGCTGAGTGTATAACAAAGCCCCCATTGCAGATTCGGAGTATTATTTCAGAGAAGTATGAAGAGTACTACAAAATAGATGCATGCTTCATACATAGACATTAATATGTACAAATGCATATTATATACATATATATACACTTATATAATATAAAATATATATATTTTTAGGTATAGACAGACAGATCAAAAGAATCTGACTTTAGTACAGTGACAATATAACAGTACATTTGAACCTGGACCACAAAACCAGTCACATTTTTTGAAATTGAGATTTATATACATCATCTGAAAGCTGAATATACAAGCTTTCCATTCATGTATGGGTTGTTAGGACAGATACAACTATTTAAAAAACTGGAGTCTGAGGGTGCCAAAAAAAAAAAAAATCTAATTATTGAGAAAATCGCCTTTAAAGGTGTCCAAATGAAGTTCTTAGCAATGCATATTGCTAATCAAAAAGTATGCTTTGATATATTTACGGTAGGGAATTTACAAAATATTTTCATAGAACATGATTTTTACTTACTATCCTAATGGTTTTTGGCATAAAAGAAAAATCGATCATTTTGACCCATACAATGTATGGTTGGATATTGCTACAAATATAACCATGCTACTTAAGACTGGTTTTGTGTGGTCCAGGGTCACAAATGTGCAACTTTAAAGTTTTCCTTGTATTTTGCATTCAAGGAACACAATCGGCTCACATGTTCAAAGAGGAAGAAACACCATGTAAAAAGTATTCTGCAGTGTAATGCAAGCCACGTTTTCCTTTTCTGTACATAATGCGTCATCATCCCAATGGACAGCACTTTTGTTTTTGTTCCAGTCATGTGAAGTAGGTCTACAAAGTGCATATGAAGACCGCATGCACTGCATTACCTCATTAATCTCAAATTAGCGTGCAAAGATTTGTTTCTCCTATTGGCGGGCAACAGGCTGAGAACAATGCCAGACGCTATGGAAATGAGGTGCATACCAGGCATTCTTTCAAATTGGGTGGCCGGTTTTAAACTCGGCGGCAGGATGTGGGAAACTTGAGATAAAAGACTCACAGACCCATCCCCCATGTCTCTTGTCCTCTCTTTCCCGCGCAGATTATTGTTTGAAAGGCACTTGCTCTCCCCATCTTCTGTGTTTTCCCCGCCCTTTGGATATACGCCTAAACATCAACGAAAAAACTGATGTAAACCTATATTATGGGGGTTTCACACCTGGTCACTTCATCTTTACTCATTGTATAGTTAAGTAGTAACTATACCAAGTACCAAGTGTAAATGCCCTCAAAGACCCATTTGAGATGTATAGTAATCTGATCCCTCAGGAGCTGGTTTCAAATACATACAAAGAAGCAACTCAGCCAAGTGTAAATGCATCTGCTTGTTCAGGCCGCATATGTAAACTTTACTCCTCCCAAACAAAACAGCATCAGTATATAGAAGTTTGGGACATGTGGATGAGACACATGGATGGAGCAACTAAAAAAAAAAAAACTCAAAACATTAATTGCTATATGGGCTGAAGAGGGAGTTTAACAGAATTTTGTTGCCCAGCATTAGCATCATCACGGAAGTGAACTGTTATATTTGCAAATAGTGTGGGAAGGTTGTATTTATATCTGTTCTGCGGAGACACATT
Source organism: Sinocyclocheilus grahami (assembly GCF_001515645.1). Lineage (NCBI taxonomy): Eukaryota > Metazoa > Chordata > Actinopteri > Cypriniformes > Cyprinidae > Sinocyclocheilus > Sinocyclocheilus grahami. The sequence continues at coordinate 41,246 of NW_015505438.1, read as the reverse complement.
TACATAGCCAAGTGTAAATAGAATGTGCATATCCAATCAGATAGCAATTGATCAAAACACGTGAAGTGACTAAGTATTTTTAACATATAACATGCAGCATTTTTTGAATGAGCAGTTCAAAAAAAAAAAAAAAAGCTCATTATGCTGCTTGATATTGCCAACTGGTATGTCTTATAATACCATTTAAATAGTATCATAATTATAAACACAGGTTTGTCATGCAAACAGTTTTACCGTCTACTGCACTTTGTTATTCTTCTAGTCGTTTACCTATAGCAGCTAATGAATTGGAAGTCTTGAACAAAGAAAATAGCTTACTTCTGCATTGAAATATATGGTGGATATTGACTCCAAATATATTTAAACACTTAAGTCACACTTAATGAATTTAAGAATATCATTGCATTCGATAACAAATTACCAATATTGCACCATTTTTAAAATGTTATACATTTTCATATATGATATAATATAGATCGATATTTCAATTATACATTTTAAAAATAAATATGTAAAATAGTTTATTTAATACTATGACATTCATACTTTTTAAAGTGTGACTTCTGTCCCCAAATAAGGGTTATTATTGTTAACTAAAACTATTAAAAACATTTGCTAATTGTAAATAAAGCTGATAAAATACAAAACACTAGATGAAAAGCGTAAAACTTGATGAAAATGAGAAATGTTGCCTTAGCTACAAACTTAAATAAGTTTAGGCACTAAAATTACTAACTGGAAATAAATAAACACTGAAAGAAACTGAAATAAAATGATTAAATAAATAATAAATGAATGATCTAAAATGGCAAACAAAACTAATAAAACAACCTGAAAATATTATTAAAATCTATATTAGTATATAAATAACACCAAAATAACACTGCTCCGGTCACAGTACAGAAGGAGACCAGGGACGGAGAGGTAAAGTAAACAGAGCTTTATTGAACAGGTGCTGAGAGAGAGAGAGAGAGAGAGAGAAAACGGGTTAGAGCAGCGGTGGCGAACTCCAGTCCTGGAGAGCCGCAGCCCTGCAGAGTTCAGCTCTAACCCCAATTAAAACTCACCTGCCTGTAGCTTCCTAGTAACCGTTCAGACCTTGATTAGCTTGTTCAGGTGTGTTTGATTAGGGTTGAAGCAAAACTCTGCAGGACCGACGTTCGCCACCACTGTTCTATGGAATGGAAGGGAATGGAAGGGATCGGATCGGGCTGACGAGGATGGCGTCCAGGTTCAGTGAGTCAGGTAAAGAGTAGCGTAGTGAACTCAAGACCAGACAAAGTGTGACTGCAGTGGCTGTGCATATAAACTAGTGCTGATGAGGTGGTGACAGGTGTGGCTGATTAGTACTCCGGTGATTGTGAACGGGTGTGTGAGAGGATTGGGCCTGACGAGGCTGGACTCTCCCTGACAGCTCCAAATACGTTGTTGGCCTGCTATGCTTATAGTGCCATTATTCAAATTAAACCATTTGCTCAAATGACCTTGTGTTTAGTTTTAAAACAGCTCTGTTCCATAAAACTTCGCTCACGTTTTCCCTTCCGTTACTTCTCAAAAAAGCCAGTGAGTCATAAATTTGCAGATTAATGTGTGTGATTCATAAGTTCGCTTTTGTGCTTGTGTGGTGTTTCTTTTTTTACCCAGAATCCTGTTTTTGTTCAGTTCAATCACAATGCTGGCGCTCCGTTTTGATGACTCAGAGATCTGAGCTCTCTTCTAGATGAAGATATGCACGACTCCCCTGGAGAGCAGAAACGAAAAAATACTCAGAAATGCCTTGCTAGAAAGAAAATCATGGAAATAAAATCAAATGCATAAATAAATAGAACTTCAAGGAATGACGGATAACCAAACACCGTTTGATTACTATCATTCAGGCAGCAAATTAGAGTGCTTTATGCATGTCAGAATAGTGCCTTTTTCTTCACATCCACATTAAGTCTTGTACATCATCTTCTTACAATGCACCGCTAGCCCCCAGCGGGACTCGCTCAGGCTGATTTAATAGAGCTGGTTTAACGGCTGTGGCCTGCTATAATGAGTCACCTTCTCCGTGCACTTCAGCGCTGATTATGGGCCGCGCTTAGGTAAGAGCGAGAGGCGCTCTGAAATGGAGACGCAGTGGGGGTCTATGTAATATAAAGCTGTATGAAGGTATGACGGCACTGACGTCTATGGCTGCCTGCTCAGCAGAGGAGAGAGTGACAGCCGCCCGGTGACCCGGCTCATCTGACACGAACAGTGCTTGCGCTTTTATTAGCCCACGATGATAAAGACGACTCAAGTGCTAGTTTGAAACTTCAGACTCCATTCCTCCAGTGTGCAAACCTGCTTCTCCACCCCTGAGAATCTGATTGGAGGAAGGGGGACCATGGAAAAAACCATGAGTGGACTTCAAAGCCATGTGGGAAAGGCTACCGAAGAGCAGGGGTTTTCACGGGGTCAACTTTCATGCTGGCAAAAACACGAGGTCAGAGGTCACTGACATACCTGTTCAGCATTCCACGGCCCTCCTTCAGGAAATGACCCTCACTTGTCTCAATTTGGGGGGCCACCTCAAAGCAGAGCTTGGCTTATGCACAGCCCAGGATTAAATCAGGGCCAGAGATGGGTGAGTGAGATGCATTTGCTTCTGAAATGTTTGTCCGGATTGTTTGGTCTTGGTTTGAGCCTGTAAGAAAATAACGCCAGCCAACTGCAGAAGATAACGGATATGACTCATTCCATATCAAAATTAACATGCTGAATCATTGGGGGGCTTTAAATATGCAGCTAAAATGGAAAACACTGCTGTCAGTCCTCTCCATAGGAAAGGAAAATGACAAATCACTTTAATAATGGTTTCTTCTAGACAGCAATGGGATTAAATGGAGAATTTTGATCAAGTTTCCGGCTCCTCAGATTTTTTATTTTTTCAATGGAAAATTGATATCTCATTGATATCTCAAACTATGATTTGCCAAAACATTAAAATTAACATGAACTGAAATATTTTCATAAAAATTTCCCAACTCTAAATTAGGCTATGCTGTTGTAATTAATTTATGAACTC
>NW_015505438.1:15258-38184 GCF_001515645.1 Sinocyclocheilus grahami | reverse complement strand
ACTTTTGAAATGTTTGGGTAATTTTTTTTTTTTTGAAAGAAATTAATACATTTATTTAGCAAGGATGCATTAAATTGATGTGATAAAGTAAAGGCTTTTACATTGCTACAAAAATTATATTTCAAATAAATTGTTTAACTTCACCAAAGAATCCCTGAAAAAATGTATCACAGTTTCCACAAAAATATTAAGCAGCACTGTTTGCAATATCGATAAAGTAATGTTTCTTCAGTATATTAGAAGGATTTCTGAAGGATCATGTGAGACTGAAGACTGAAATAATGCTGAAAATTCAGTGTTACAGTCACAGGTATAAATTACAATAGAGTGGAATAGTATATTTATTGTTCTTTGTATTTTTTATCAAATAAATGCAGCCTTGATGAGCATAAGAGACTTCTTTCAAGAACATTAAAAAAATCATTAAAGGAACACTCCACTATTTTTGAAAATAGTCTCATTTTCCAACTCCCCTAGAGTTAAACAGTTGAGTTTTACCGTTTTTGAATCCATTCAGCCGATCTCTGGGTCTGGCGGTAGCACTTTTAGCTGTAGCTTAGCATAGGTCATTGAATCTGATTAGACCGTTAGCATCTCGCTCAAAAATGACCAAAGAGTTTCTATATTTTTCCTATTTAAAACTTGACTCTTCTGTAGTTACATTGTGTACTAAGACTGACGGAAAATGAAAAGTTGCGATTTTTCTAGTCCGATATGGCTAGGAACTATACTCTCATTCCGGCGTAATAATCAAGGAACTTTGCTGCCGTACCATGGGTGCAACAGGCGCAATGATATTACGCAGCGCCTGAAAATAGGCTAACTTCCGTCAACATAACCAACGTGACCACCTGCTTGCACAGGGAGCGTGCTGGGGACTATTTTCAGGCGCTGCGTAATATCATTGCGCCTGCTGCACCCATGGTACGGCACCAAAGTTCCTTGATTATTACGCCGGAATGAGAGTATAGTTCCTTTTTCATTTCATTCAGGTTATTTTTGAGCGAGATGCAAACGGTCTAATCAGATTCAATGGCCTATGCTAAGCTACAGCTAAAAGTGCTACCGCCAGACCCGGAGATCGGCTGAATGGATTCGAAAACGGTAAAACTCAACTGTTTAACTCTAGGGGAGTTGGAAAATTAGCCTATTTTCAAAAATAGTGGAGTGTTCCTTTAAGCCATTAAAAACTCCAATCATTTGAACGATAGTTTATAACACTTACTGGATACCAACTATTAATATTTTGTCTATTTTCAGTGAATTTTCAAAGAAACCTTTGAGAAATAATGACTTTTCCCACTTTCTGCAACCTGTCAATCAAGCAGATAGCTCCGCCCCAAATTCACACTATTGGTTGAATGTTGCTCTGTCGGGCTGGTTTCAAACAAACAGATTAATGTTCTGATCGCACCACAGACACACAGTGTTAACACTTTTCGGGGAAGTCACCCTGCAAATGGCTTTCTTGACTCCCCAACCATAAAGTGAAAGTATTTAGACGATTTACAGAAATCCCCTCTATCAAGTCTTCATATCTCTGCAAAAGCAACCTTAAGCAATACAGTCTAAAAATTCACATTGTCACATTATCAGCACAATAGAACACAGCTGTTGTCACGGTCAGGAATGTCACTCTACTTTGTGTCCCAGACAGTGTCCTATAAGGTAAGCACTCATACACAAGCACTGGATGGCAGGCTTTCCTGGCCTCCCTCCCGTTTCAGCAGATCTGATGATAGCCCCTCACTACTTTAATGCGTTTAGCGGCAAATTACCTTCTGGAATTCGATTCAGTTCGGGATGGCCAGGAATTTGCTGAAGCAGTACTAGCGCATGTCACTTCTCAGCTCAGGCTGAAAGAGCGTAAGTGCATTTTTCTGCATGCATGAATATGATGGTCACGTTTAGCTGGACACCAGAAACAGGCTAACATAATTATCCTTTAGCAAAACAGATTACAGAGCACCCATCTGATATATCATCATCACATGGATATCTCCACGTGTTTTTCTCCTCTGAAGTCTGTATGACTTCTGTTGTTTTTGTGTTCATTTCATTTTTAGTCGAGGGGATTTTTCCGAGTCATGATCGCGACCCAACTGAATCATAACACAGACGCTGATCCGTCACCATTACTCAACAGTAACCTCATGGTAAAACCCCACACGAGCTGGGGGAGAGCTGTACACTTCCTCTTGATTTGCATCATGAATGAATCCAACTGTTTAACCGCCTTGCCAGGCAACCGCCAATCACTTTGTTTGGCAACAGGAAGCTTTGTGACCTCACTGTAGACAATCACAGTTTCAGCTCCCAAATGGGAAAACAGATGTCGAGCCTGAACTAGATTCATGGTCATTGTTTTTTCCCTTTGCCCTGATTAAGTGTTGTAATTTTAGAGTTTTGAGCTGTTTTGACAAAGAGCAAAGTAAAACAGTGATCTATTATTTTCCGTTTCGACATTAGAGTAGTTCCTTACTTTTTTATTTAGGACCCCTGGAATTGATTTTCAGGGACATTTTCTTATTTTATGAGGGCATGTTATGTTTACTGAAATAATTCCTTCCTCTAAACAAATGTGTTTATTTTTAAATCGAAACATACACAGTGCAGTCGAGAAGATAAAAAAAAGGCTTCATTTAATTGCTGAAAAAATACAGCAAAAATAGTAACACTGTGAAATATTATTACAATTTAAAATAACTATTTTAATATTTTTTAAATGTAATTTATTCCTTTGATGCAAAGCTGAATTTTCAGCATCATTACTACAGCATTCAGTGTCACATGATCCTTCAGAAATCATTCTAATATGCTGATTTGCTGCTCTAGGAATATTTATTATTATCAATGTTGAAAACATTGCAGATTAATATGTTTGTGGAAAGCATGATACAATTTTTTCTATTCATTGTTTGATGAATAGAAAGTAAAAAAAAGTACTTATTCTAAATAACTTTTTTTTTTTTTTCAAAATTATAACTCTCATTTTGATCAGTTTAATGTATTTGCTGAATAAAAGCATTAATTTTCTCTAAATTGTTTTTTACTGAACCCAGACTTTTAAATGGTGGGGCATCTATAAATAGCACACAATAAATCATAACACAAACTCTCTACAATACATTTTAATTGGCTAGTGGCTATGTTAGATTAAATAGCTCAATACTGTTTGATGTAATTGTTTTAGAGTCTTTTGTTCCAAGCAACAGTATTCAAGCAACAGCTCTGACTAAATCTTAAAATAACTAGACAAGCCTTGAATAGATTATGTAATATCTCCACTCTTAGGTAACAGACAAATTCACGACGAGGGCCATTTGTGTCACTTTTGGTGACAAAAATGTTCATTTCCAACCCTGGTTTGAGTGGAAAGCACCTGAATTTGAGGTTGAGATTTATGACTTTTACGGTAACGCTTAAATGATTAAGCTAGATCCTTAGGGTTGCATTTATTAATGTGAAGTTCTATTCACTGGTTGCTGTTCTCTTTCTGACTCAACATGCCGCCCACCATACACATTCACATTCACAGTCACATGCCTACAAGGACTCACTCGAGTCTTCATTATCTTTATAGGCATATCTTTCTTTGTCCAACAGAGCATGTGTAGACCTTAGGTGTTACCTAAGGAGGATGTGAGATGTTTGTCAATCAAAGGGTGTTCCCCTAACATCGTCAAAGTTCCTTGTAGTAAAATCCGACTGTTGGCTGGTGCTTCTCCAGGACAGAAGTTACACCCAGCAGTCAAATATACATCAGAACAGCAGACGTCAATGAAAACAGTGCAGGCCGTGTGCTCAAGGCTTAAGAAAACTCTTATTGAACCTGGGTGGGAAGATGCAGCTCTTGGTGTTGGAAATGTTAGCGATACAAATCTTTTATTCGAAGATACAAGCCTTCATGATGCACGATTGATCAGGGCGGTGTGCCGCATTGAAAATATTGATTAGCACCAGCGGCAGCCATATGCCTATCCTTAGGGAATTTCATTTCCTTAGGGCCATATTGACCTTGCTTTATCTGTTGTATATGAGTGAATAAGGAAAAAGGAAGCACATACTGGGGATAATGAACCATTGAAGCTTAAATGCTGGTGCAGGGTCGAAAGAATAAAGGCCTGTTCGCACTAAGAGCGGAAAAGCAAAACGAATCACACACAAAAAGTCTGTTCACACCAAGAGTGAAACGAAAAACCACTGCATTCATTCACATGCTTTAATGCAAAATGTGACAATACGAATGCCACTCACTTTAATGCAACATAAAAGTCATTTTTAAGCATAACGGGTATGTTTGTTCTTGGTGTGAGTAGGCTTTAAAGGGATAGTTCACCTAAAAAAATTTTATTCTGTCATTATTTACTCACCCTCATATCGTTCCTAACTTGTTTGACCTTAACAAATGAACATCCAATGTTGTTGGACCTCAACGTTTGTCAAAATATCTTCTTTTGTGTTCTGCAAAAGAGAACAAAGAAAGTCATATAGGTTTTGAACAACATGAGGGTGAGTACATGATAAAAGTTTGGGTGAACTATCGCTTTAAATGAGAAAATCTAGTAAGTGAACAGTCAAAGCAGTTGCTTTAGTAAATTTATTTAGTCCCAGTACTGCATGTGAGCGACTGTTCTTGCTGTTCAGAAGACTGTGGACTTCAGAAAACACAGTGGACCAACACCAGCAGATGACCAGTTTTTTGCACAGACCGATCGTTTTGTGCCTTTTCACATCAATGTATCATCACGAGCTGCAGGGTTTAATTTGGTTTTGTTTGTGTATGTTTTTTGACTCTCAAAGCCATGATTTCCATCCACTGACATTTTAGGACTGACAGACTGCAACGGTTTGACTTAAAAATCTCCATTTGTGTTCTACTGAAGAAACAAAGTCACCTACATCTTGGATGCCCTGGGGGTAAGCAGATAAACATCACACTTTCATTTTTGGGTGAACTATCCCTTTAACCCAGGTAGCCAGCTCACCTGGGCCAATTGAGGCTGAGTGTCGTCTCACCAAAAGTGAGCCAGTTCTGGCCCAGTAATGGTTGCCAGATATGGCTAGGCTTTGGATGTGCGGATTTGGCCCGATTTGCACTGAGACACGGCATATTTAGCCACATTCGGCCCGATTACGGACCATAAGTGCTTGTCTGATTTTGGCTGAGATATGGCCATGCAGACCCGGACCAGTTTAGGTTGAGTGCTGGGGGTGGGTCTCTGTTTACAATGTGGTAAATAGTATGTAGCAGTGACACTTAAATTTAAACATAATATATTTTACCTGTCCATGTCATGTTATTTCTTAGTGTATTTTTTATACTATTAATATTTTTTTCCCTTTTATCCAACATTCTCTTTTTTTCTTTAACTACATTTGGAAATTAATGATTTAATTCATATAATGAAACAAGCTTAAAGTGGTTAAGGGAACTTTAACATTATTTTTGCTGTATGAGTTTCAAGATATGCGCACTAGCTTTGACATCTAATGACAAAATCCGACGGGCTTTTTGTGCTATTAATTGCCAGAAGAGCAGAAGAACTTGCTACCCTGGTGAGTAAACATTTGATAATCTAACATGTAATATAATTTTAATAAACCATTCTACACATATAATATCAAAGTAATGTTTATTTATAATGAAGCTATTACTGTGAGTTCGCTGACATAGTGCTAGAGTTGAGCACCTACCATAATCAAGCACACCTGATCCAGCTAATCAAGGCCTTCAGGATTACTAGAACCTTCCAAGCAGGTGTGAGTTGGAGCTGGTTGGAGTTAAACTGTGCAGAGCTACGGCCCTCCAGGAATTGAGTTTGACACCACTGGTCTATAGTATTACGACTGATCTTTTTTTCTTTTTCTTTTTTCAATCATTGCAAAGAAATGCAAGTATTGGCAGTGCATCAGATGGAGAGAATTAAAAGGTTATCAATAGATGGCTGCTGCACACTTTGGACAAAGATGGGGGAAGAAAAGAGCGGGCCCGAATGCAAACAAATTCATATAGATGTTCATATAGAGCACATATAGATGTTATGGGGTAATTCATGGGGTAGTAGGTGGGGATGCCATGAAAAGAAATGGTGTTAGGGCCAAACCCTTAATCTTTGTAAAGGTGACATATTTAGTTGACATGCATAATTACATGTAGGGTTAACAAGGACACTGTAAAATATATATTTTATTTTAGTTGGAAGTAGATGCCATCTTAAGGATTTTAAGGTAACAATGTCATTCTGTGGAAAAACTAATTATTCAAAGCTGTGGTTTTATATAAAAACTGGAATGAGTCTTTAATACACATATTTTAGAAGTTGTAATTCTGTATGAGTAAGTGTAAGTATATATATTTTTTTTTAATTTAGTGAACAAAACTAGTACCGGCTAGGTGTCGGCATTGATTGTGACCCAGTGTCAGCTCAGTTTCAGTACCCAGACTCGGGCCAGTACTGGCTAGTTTACCATTTTGGTTGGCGTGATTGTGGCCCAAATACGGGTGGTGTCGGCTCAGTTTCAGTACCCAGATTCGGGTCAGTACTGGCTAAGTGTACCATTTTGGTTGTTGTGATTGTGGCCCAATGCTGGTGGTGTCGGCTCAGTTTCAGTACCCAGACTCGGGCCAGTACTGGCTAGTGTACCATTTTGGTTGGCGTGATTGTGGCCCAAATACTGGTGGTGTCGGCTCAGTTTCAGTACCCAGACTCGGGCCAGTACTGGCTAGTTTACCATTTTGGTTGGTGTGATTGTGGTCCAATGCTGGTGGTGTCAGCTCAGTTGCACTGAAATATCAACTTTGATTAGATGTTTCTACCAAAATGAGATACGACAGATGCGATAGTCAATTTTTGACATTCATGAATACATTTAATGAGATTAAATGAATCTATACCTTCGGAGCATTTGGTGAGAAATATTTGAGATCATGTTGAAATCTAAGCACAAATCTGAACTCAAATGTGAGCACAGTTTGAGACATTGCTGAGATCTTCTCTGAAACTCTGGATAAGAAATTATTTGAAAGTCATATAAATTAAAATCATGCAATTAAAAAATACATTTAATAAAATGTGTAAAAGTGAGTGAAATTAAAATGATGCAATTTGAATATTGGATTTTAAAATGAATACAATTTATTAATTGTGTATAATGAATGCAATAAAATAATTTAAAATCAATATCAATTTGTAAGAGTCATGGAAATTAAAATCATGCAATGAAATAAGTTTAATTTATCAGTTAATAAAATCGGTAATGTTGCAGAAGTTAAAATCATGTTATTTAAAAAATGAAGAAAAGAAATCCATAAAAATCACGGAAATTAAAGTGATGCAATTTAAAAAAACATGAAATGTTTCACAAAAAATTAAATAATGCAATTGAAATTTGTTAAATTAATTTAGATTTTTTTTAATTATCTGTAAAAGTTATGGACATTAAAATCATGCTGTAACGAATCAGCTCATGTGAAATATGAATAATTAACCATAACTAGTTATAATTAACTATTCATATTTTAGATCCGCTGTAGATATTTAGCTGACCACTCAGGGTCAACTGTCTTGTCAATTCTAAGAACGTTAATTTCCTGGTTAAGGGAAATAACTTTCTTACTGTACCATTCTACAAAAGTTTGTAGCGTAAATCTGCATGATTAGTGACTCCGGTTATGAGCACACAATGAACACGTCAAGTGTGATACAAGTAAGGTTTTATTAACTACATAAACACTTAAACTAGTCTAACATACTACATAAACACATAAACTGGTCTAACATATTCCTAAGAGAACCCCCCCCCCCCTCGAAATCACAATTGTAAAAAATTAATGGAATTAAAAAATGCAATTGAAAATGGAATTAAAAATATACAAATTTGAAATAAAAAATAATGGAATCTAAAATTTCATGCAGATTTCCACATTGTAAATAGAAATTATACGCAGACTCTACAGTATTATACTAGAAATGGCTTTTTTCTCAGTGAAACTGCTTTAAAATAATTGTTAAAAATGATTATGTAATCATAAACTTATGGAAATGCTAAAGAATAATCATGGAAAAGTCAAGAATTAATTTTTCCCAAGATATAGGAATCTTAATGTGAAATGCCTGAGAAAAAGGGCCTACAACAAAATCTGAGCAGCAGGAGATTAATTTGATTTCCATTTAATATCACTGCTACTCATCAGAAACAACTGAGATTATAGAGAGAGATCTAATTTGTGATTTTTCTTTTTCTTGTCCTCTCTTGACACCGTCTCCATGTGCCCGTCCATTCAAACGAGATATAAACACAGCCAGCACGCTGTTCTAACAATAGCAGGTCTAATTACATACACAAACACGGATTTAGAAGTTCCTCCTTTCCTGTTATCCACCAATCTCCTTTCCCTCCCGCCCACTCGCTGAACGGAACAAAGATGTAGGAGCACTGGAAATTAAGCCCTGCCTGTGTTTACTAGGGGTTGAACGGTTCAACTTACTCACGGTGTGGTTTGTATCACAGTTTTAGAGTCACGGTTTCGGTACGGTTCGGTATGTGCTATGTTTAGGCAAAAACTGTACTGTCAAAAAAATAAATAAAGAAAATAAGAATTATCTATCTAACTGCAAGCAACAGCACAAATAAATACAATAGAGTAAAGATACAAATACAATAAAAAGTGATTTTCTGTTTTTTTTAGGTAGATCTAACATTAGTTTTCAGGTACAGAAATTGAATAAAGTAATGAAATGTAAAACAGCATTGCATATTTGACTGTATAAATTAAAGATGAATCTTTATTAAAGTTACAAAAGCTATTCAATCAAGAGCAGTGAGTGATTTCTTTGTTGTTGCTGTTTGATTAATATTAAGAAAGTGCTGTCACTTTAAGATAATGCACTGATCCAGTGCACTGATACAGTACGTTCAGCCGGCTATGTCTGATATAGGATACTTACCAAGATGGGGATTTTGACATAATTTTTGTGTGAATCTGTCCATTTAAACACAATACTTCAGAGAAAGCTTAATATTTGCGTGAGTTAATGGTTTGTCCAGGGTTTTTTTTCTCCCCCCATTGCTGTTGTTGTAATGTATTGGGAAGCCAGAATGCGCATCCATCAACAGAAACATATATTAGCCGAACCCTGTTTGTTTTACGTGTTATTTATAGCAAACCATATTGCAGATTTAGGTTGAACCGCGGTCCTAGCTCGTGCCGAACCGTGTGTGGAGAACCGTACGGTTTGTGGACATCAGCACGAGGACAGGCCACACGGAGTGTGATGCATCGACACAGACGAGAGCTTCTGATGACTTATTAGTGGCATGGAGGATGCACATTAATGGAAGGTGGTGGTGGGGGGTTAACTGTACTGGAAACAAACACATTGTTTACGGGACTTTGGCATTGACTGTGATGGAGATGGAGAAATCCGATCTGTTAGCACACGTCATGGCTGATCTCTGCCGGTTCTGTCTTTTCTCATCTGATCTGACGTCTCCGTCATCTCTGTTGTGCCGCTGACCTCACTGCTAAACATCAGCAAACACACGGCGGCTGATTCAAAACCGCTGCTATTTTGTGACGTCTTGTCATTTGAGGCAACAAATCATGCAGCTTGCTGAAAAGCGTTATATTACTTTTCTAAGAGATCAGGCTTAGCTTTCAGCTTTGCTGTTTGCTGAAACGGGTATTTAAAAAATCCCAATGGTTTTCATTGAATCTAGGGATCAGGGTATCATAGAGACAATGACTTTTGACTTAAGCCATTATGTAACCACCTAGCAATGCCAGCAAACACCTCACAACACCCTACAAACCATTCAGAACACTCTAGCAACACCCTATACATTCAGAACAACCTTTGCATCTACTTCACAAAACCTAACAACCATTCAGTACTCCTTAGCAATGCCTTATATACTATACAGAGCACCCTAGGAATGTCATACATACCATTCAAAACACACAGGCAACACCCTACAAACCATTCCAAACACCTTAGCAGCTACTTCAAAATCTAGAAATCATTTAGAAATCCCTAGTAACACCTTGTATACCATTTAGAACACCTTGGCAACCACCACACCCTAGCAACACCCTACATACCATTCAGAACACCTTGGCAACCACCTCACACCCTAGCAACACCCTTTATACCAGAACACTTTAGAAATTAAGCAGAATGCTCTAGCAACACCCTACAAACCATTCAGAAAACTTTGGCATCCACCTTGCACCCTAGCAGTGACCAACAAACCAGTCAGAACACCTTTGTAGCTACTTCACAAAATCTAACAACCATTCAAAACGCCCTAGGAACGTCAAACATACCATTCAAAACACACATGCAACACTCTACAAACCATTCCAAACACAATAGCAACCACCTTACACCCTAGCAACACCTTCAAACATTAAAACACCTTATCAACCACATATAACACCCCAAAAACATCCTATGTAACATTCAGAACAACCTAGCAACACCCTACAAACCATTCAGAACACCTTAGCAACCATGTCACACACTAGCAATGCCCTACATTCCATTTGGAACACTCTTGAAACAGTGTAAACACACAGAGACCATACAGAAGATGTTAGCAACATCCTACATACCAATAAGAACACACTACAAACCATTCAGAACACCTTAGCAACAGCCTACAAACATTTATAACACCTTACCAACCACACAGAACACCCTAGCAACACCATACAAACCATTCCGAACACCTTAGCAGATATGCAGATCACTCAGTGCCCTAAATATCATTTAAACCACCAAACACCCTAGCCTTTTTGAAGGTGAACCACTCAAAACATGTTAGCTATGGATTACACATACTAGGAATTTTTTCAGGCCCACTCCAAAACTGAAGCTGCACATAAACAATTCAAAAATTCTGTTCTACATATTGCATTAGGAATGTTTCAAAGAATCTCAAAGCAATTTTAGTAACCACAAAAGTTAATCAAAGCACATATTTTCACCACAAATGGTATGCTGTTCTAATCTAGTGAATATGCAAAACAATGAATGTCATCATTCATCATTTTAATACATAATAAAAGTATTCTCATAAGTCTTTTGATATTTCACACGTGCTATGGGTGTGATTTAGGTGTGTTTGAGATCTTGAATACAATCACAGGTAAAAAATGACCTTTGGAAACTCTTTTAAGACCTCCCTAAAGACATTGTATAATTTCTAAACTGCTTTCTGAATTCAGATGACCGTGGGATGGTTTTGTGCTAGTTTTACTGCAGGTTCTTGCGCGCTATGCAATGTGCTTCTGTGAAACGGCTGCTCGAGTGAAAGAGGAGAGTCTGGCCTTTGCTCTGGGGCAAGTTCTTATCATGTATGAACTTTCTGTCTCTCCCACACTCGCAGCAAGTTTGATCAGATTCCACATTCCACACATTCTGAGGAGGAGAGAGAAAAAGAGGAGAGTGTTTAGTCCTGTAAAGGATTATTCAATTGTTGATAATTCATGCTCCTATAATGCAAGTGATGCTAGCACTGCTAAATAATTTCTCTGATTGATGATGATAATGTCTGTCTGTTACAGTCGTGCATCACAGCCTAAAGTCTAAACAGATGTGACCGATCACCAGGGTGTTAAAGAGGTGAGAACATAGAGCGATCATTTACATACTCACTCAAGCGACGCAGAGGTAAAACAGACAGATGTTTGGATTGGGCTCCGGGGATCCCTCAGATGCATATCCCCTGATTCAGACCAACACACTAAAGCAAAGCTGTGTGAAACTGTAGAACACTGGGCTCATCATCACTGAACTTTCTGCCACTCTTTTTACATAGGCTATTGAAACTAAAAGGTCCAAAATAGCCACACACACACACACACACACAGAAACTATAACACTATAAAAGTTACAGAAGTAGTCAATTTCTGAAGGCATTCAGTAGCTCTGGAGAAACAGATCAAAATTTGAATCATTATTCACAGAAATTATTTTCCTCCACTGTCCTCATCATGATAATTACATCACAAATGGGCTCATTAACATATGACCCGCCCACATTTACATATCAACTTCATTTTCAACACCTTGGCAGCCGATTATAGCATACCTCATTTACATACAAACTAATACATACAAATACTTCACAATATCACTGTTTTTAATGCATTTTTTTAATCAAATAAATGTAGCCTTCAATATATAATATATATTGTAAATACATAAATATCTATTTAGTCTTGCAATGTTAACGTATGTTTCAGAGTAAGCATAAAGTAACTGAATGAGGTGCAGAGAGCTTGAGTAAGCAGTGACATTTAAAACAGCACAGAGGAAGCACTTTAAAATGAGCACACGCACACATTACATACTGTGTGTGTGTGTGTGTGGACCTGCATCTGTACGCATTCACACACATATCTCTCTCCAGCACGGGACTGTTGTAACCACCAGGGTGTTATCTAGTTCAAGTTCACAGTGTTCCTTGTTTTCTTTTGACACGCAGGTGAATAACTATTCAGTCACACAATTGTTGTGTCACCCCCCCCAAAGCCCACTGTTCTCTATGCAGAACAGATATCTGGAGTATGTGCTTGAGAAAAGACTGTGTGCTGGACCTGTATTGAATCTGATGACATTTTATACACGTTCTGTGCTTATTTGGAAAAACAATCTGTGCAATGGATTGCATCATGGTAAAATGTGTTAAAGCAGAGCTCCAAGTACTACATACCTTGTAAATGACAGGTGTTCAAATTCTTTAAAGTAACTTTAGAGCAAGCTTGCACAGCATCAGTCAAGAAGTGACATGATTCAGCAAAATCATTGGAGGTAACCAGCATTGCACTTAGGGTGTGTTTATACTTGGCAGGTTTGGTTCGATTAAAACAAACTCCAATGAGGTTGCTCTAATAGTGTGGTTCATTTGAATAAGAGTGAACACTTATGTAAGGTAAATCTCTATCTGCTTTCAAATGCACTCTTGGTGTGGTTCAATTTAAATATTAACACAACACGGAACAAAGACATCTAAACGAATAAGATGTTCCAAGATGTGACCCTAAACACAAGAATGCTCAAGCATACCTGGTTCTTCTCCTCACAGAAATTATTTAAAGGTTTTGAATAGGCGTCAGTAAAATGTGAATGCTAAGCGAACCAGGTCTAGATGTATCCAATTGAGCTAATATTTCCCTGTGCTAACCCTTACTAAAACAACACTGCAGTTGGTTTTCCGTCAGAATACAAAAGTTACTACAGTTAATGTTAATACGGTACTGCTGTGATTACTTATTAGACACCATTGACATCGAATAGTATTTGGCATAGACTTTAACCAGCTTAATCAGTACGACATCAAAACCAACCCTATTTACTATAATAGACACAACTGGTCATATCATGAATAATTCATCAGTGCATGTCATTCCAAAGATCTCTACTTAATCTTACATTAAATCTCATTGTCGGCTGCCATCATTAAGCCTTCTCATATTTTAACTCCTCCCCTCCAATCACCTGACCTCATTCTGGTACTGAACGCCCACTACGAGCCAAACAATTCCAGTTGTATAGAATAAAGTCCCACCCAACATTTGTCTTGCTGAATATCCATCATCACTCGAAAAATAAACAGGCTTGTGAATGCAATTTCACTTTTGTACTTTTAATAGTGAACAACAAATACGCATTTTGCTTCTTAATAAAAGAAACTTTAATCAGATACAAATGTCATACCGTGTGTAATCCCATAGAAACTTGTAGCAATGAAACACAACAGTGCTGAACGTAATCACCCTGAGAAAAACCCCCATAAACATGAACGCCCCCGTCTTTCTCAGTTTTTCTTACGGCCCCTGTCAATGGTGGCTTATTCTGTCTTTGATTCATTAAGAAAAGAGTCTGTATGTTTAAAAGAAGGAAGTCTGGTCGAAACTGACCTTAAGAGAACAAAGAGCCCAGAGAGCCTCCAAAAGGAACCGTTAGCTGATTCACACACCAATCATTT
Organism: Sinocyclocheilus grahami; assembly: GCF_001515645.1. Taxonomy (NCBI): domain Eukaryota; kingdom Metazoa; phylum Chordata; class Actinopteri; order Cypriniformes; family Cyprinidae; genus Sinocyclocheilus; species Sinocyclocheilus grahami. Next base: position 24,186 of record NW_015505438.1, on the reverse strand, counting down.
CCCTATCTAATCACTCTCCTCCCTAATGTCTGCGGGGAATGCTTCGTAATGATACAGTATCCAGAATAAAACCTCCTTAAATCTCTAGCACATCACTCACTGTTACTCACTATTATGGGAAAAGCATGTGTAATCTTTGTATGGATGCCAGTAAATGTCATTGCGTTGATTCCTTCATCCTTAAAATTCCTGAAAAAAAAAGATAAATAAAGACCAACAAAATTACTTGACAAGCACAAGTTTTTTCATTCCTATGTCAATCTATTAAAAGAGATATTAGTTGAGATATAAGTGATTAGTAAATTTTATTATCTATTTATCTATTTTTTTATATATATATATACCTCACAGCCACAAACCATGGTTTGCTACTTCCTGGTTGGCTGCAGGGGGAGGGACATTCTTATTCTAAAGTGCATCTGATTGGACGGAAATCTGTGTAGTGCAGGATGAGTCATCAAGATTGTTGCTCCATTCTCCTGGAAGACAAAGAAAATTTTAGGAAATTTTTATGTTTTTATCTGCTAAAAGTTAACTTCGTCACTTGGGGACACTAGATGCAGTAGATGACCTGAGAGTAAAGTAAAGTAAAATAAAATATTAAATTAAATAAATATTAAAATAAATGTAATTAAAAATAGCTCTCAATTTAATTAAATCAATTGTACTTTGAATTAAGTTTATTTCAATAATTAAAATATAATGTTTTATTTCTTTAAAAGGACTGAAGTCCGTGTAACCATGCAATGTCTGTTGAAATCTGTATATCAGCTAAAAGTTAATTTTGTCATTTAGGAAAACACTATATACAACGGATGACCTGAAAGCTAAAAGAAATGGAGTATAGACTCACTCAGATAGATAGATAGATAGATAGATAGATAGATATAACAAGTAAATAAATAAGCATGTTCTCATTTTAATTGCATAAAATTTTACTTTTAAAGGGGTCATCGGATGCCCATTTTCCACAGTTTGATATGATTCTTTAGGGTCTTAATGAAAAGTCTATAACATACTTTGGTTAAAACTAAGTTTTTGTTAAAATCTAAACAATGGCGGACTGATGACAGCTCACTCAGGGCGGAGCTGTGATAAAACCAAAGACTGACGCCACTGTCAATCAACAATCGTGGGAGGGGCCTGTGCAGAACTACGTCATTCTGCCAAGAATCTGAGATCGGCTTGGTATGAGAAAGGGGTTTGGATTTATCGAGATTAAAAAACAAAAAACAAAACACTGGGTGGATTTGTATCATTATAGGGTGGTTGTGTACACACACTGCCAACACACATTTCAGTTCAAACAACATGTAAAAGTGAATTTTGCATCCGATGATTAATTAAATTAAATAAAAAAAAATTCTACTTAAATTTTGCTATCCTGGGGTCTTTTAAAGCACTGAATAGTCTAACCTCCTGCAGAAACCTGTATTCATCTCTGTGAGGATTTGCATTTAGACATACAGAAATATATATTATCACTCCTTTAAGCCTGTAGCATCAGGTATGTCTTACATAAACATGTGAAAGAGAGGTGCGCCTCAGAAGTTCTGCTGTGCCCTGTGCGGTTTCTAGCGGAGGCCCTGCAACCTGGGGCCCAGCAGACCTGGAACGCTGCTATTGTTACTGTGACATTCCGTCGCAACGATTACAGGATTGGGAAGATTGGCACAATGCGGCCATGCTGATTTATGCAAATCGCAGGGAATCGGGGCAGATCTGCAGCAACACGGTAACAAAACCAACACGACTTGCAAGGGTGACACAACTCCGTTGTGCACGTATGCAATCGCACTGCACCGTTCACTGTGATAATGATGAAACAAAATATTAAACATCAGCAGAACTATATTGAAAGGGCTTCCAAGGAGAAAATATTTGCAAAGTGGCATTGACGTTTTTTTTTTAAGTGCAGAAAGGGCTTCCAAGGAGAAAATATTTGCAAAGTGCATTGACGGTTTTTAAAAAATGCATTCCATTCAAAGTTTTTGACCTTGCATAATAAAAAATAAAACAATATGCTTTTATAGAACAGAAAGCAGACTGAAAAAGGGAAGAACGTGGTTCCCTTTCCTGGGGAATGTGGTTGAGATAACTGAACTGGAATTTAGTGTGGGTTAGAGCCGTGTCACAGTGACATACTAACTGAGCAGCTCTATCACAGCGAGTGGATTTTGATCCAGGGGAAGTGACTCTATTAGAAGAGGGGAGGGGGGAAACTTCCCTGACTCTGTAAACAGCAATGACTGTTAAACAGCTGCGAGGTGCACTTAGCAACAAACACACGTTTTATTGTGCTCAAAGACACCTGTGCTGGTCAGAGCTATATTAAAAGGCCATTATGGGGTTAGATGCTGGGATGAGACATCTGGGTCAATATGGATAGTAAACACACGCACACACATCATGTAGCTCTCACGGTTACGCACAACTCCCCGCTGTGGATACACCAAAACAAACACAAGCATCTATCAGATGATAGCACCTGTAAATTCAGACCAATCTGAGTTTTTTGCATTACAGTAATGAGAACCCATTTATATATATACATACAGGTGCATCTCAATAAATTAGAATGTCATGGAAAAGTTCATTTATTTCAGTAATTCAACTCAAATTGTGAAACTCGTGTATTAAATAAATTCAGTGCACACTGACTGAAATAGTTTAAGTCTTTGGTTCTTTTAATTGTGATGATTTTGGCTCACATTTAACAAAAACCCACCAATTCACTATCTCAACAAATTAGAATACTTCATAAGACCAATAAAAAAAAACATTTTTAGTGAATTGTTGGCCTTCTGGAAAGTATGTTCATTTACTGTACATGTACTCAATACTTGGTAGGGGCTGCTTTTGCTTTAAATACTGCCTCAATTCGGCGTGGCATGGAGGTGATCAGTTTGTGGCACTGCTGAGGTGGTATGGAAGCCCAGGTTTCTTTGACAGTGGCCTTCACCTCATCTGCATTTTTTGGTCTCTTGTTTCTCATTTTCCTCTTGACAATACCCAATAGATTCTCTATGGGGTTCAGGTCTGGTGAGTTTGCTGGCCAGTCAAGCACACCAACACCATGGTCATTCAACCAACTTTTGGTGCTTTTGGCAGTGTGAAGGAAGCATGAAGTGCTCCAAAATTTCTTGGTAAACGGGTGCAGTGACGTTGGCTTTCAAAAAACACAATGGACCAACACCAGCAGATGACATTGCACCACAAATCATCACAGACTGTGGAAACTTAACACTGGACTTCAAGCAACTTGGACTATGAGCTTCTCCACCCTTCCTCCAGACTCTAGGACCTTGGTTTCCAAATGAAATACAAAACTTGCTCTCATCTGAAAAGAGGACTTTGGACCACTGGGCAACAGTCCAGTTCTTCTTCTCCTTAGCCCAGGTAAGACGCCTCTGACGTTGTCTGTGGTTCAGGAGTGGCTTAACAAGAGGAATACGACAACTGTAGCCAAATTCCTTGACACGTCTGTGTGTGGTGGCTCTTGATGCCTTGACCCCAGCCTCAGTCCATTCCTTGTGAAGTTTTTATTGTAGTTTATAGTTATATGGAAAAGAAATTAGTTAACATTCAACCCGTTCTTTTTCATTAGTAGTATTATTTGTGATTTGTATTTGAATTTTGTGCATGGCAGTTTCTGAGTTGACATGTTATAAGCCGGGCTTCGGATGCTTTCACTTTTGATTTCACGATCTTGTCAGGTTTTACAATAAAATATAATAGTCTGTTTTGCATATATCTATACCCCTTTCCCCTTTTAAGACAAAAAAAAAAAAGATGGATTCATTATTTTTAATTAAAATGTACAACAACAATAAAACAGTAAGATTCAATGACAAACTAGCTTACAAAACGTTATTAAAACGAATAAGATGAGGCATGGCATAGGCCTACACGCTGTATTAGGCCAAGCATGAGAGCATGTTCTAGTACACCCCCAAAACAAAATCAAGACTTTGTAAAAGAGCACAATAGGACCCCATTAATGATAATTTCAGAGGAGTGGGTATAATTTAAAAATATATATAATTTTTATAAAAATGTAACAAAGAAATTGATGTATCAAATACTAACCTAATATTTTCATAAAATAAGCTATATTGCATTAAGTGTGATCATGCTAATTTTTTGTTTTTATTGTATGAAAAAGTGCAGCTTTGATGCAAGTGCAAATCTGATGGGGAATGAATGATGAATGAGCATGACACTGCAGCCCATTTATGTGGCATTTTAAAGAATTCATGGTGGGGCTGTGAGAAATTTACAAAATGTGCATAATGAGCATGTGGGGGAAAAAACGACTGCATAAGTGTGAGAGAAATGCATGAGAAAGCGTGCACACGGCTCCTGTCGCTTGGCGTCCTTCATCTGATAACAGACTTCACCCGTAGGCTCTGCTCCACCCCAAACAACTATTTTCCTACTCACGGTTTCATTAAAGAGAGAAAGATGCTCACATGGATTTAAAAAATATGGGTACAAACATAAAAGCAATCACATGCTGATGCATGTAAAAATGACAGAACACAATGAAATTCCACACCTGAGAACGCACACATCAAAACTCATCTGTCACCACAGGCATGCAAGCTAATGAAAACATCGAGAGTCAATAAGATCTTCAGATATGAGTCATTAGCTCTGTTCCAAACTTATGCTGCAGACATAAGCAGCCGCCTCGTAAGTCCCACATATGGGATTGGTTTAGTGCAATTTACATCGGTTGCATGATGCTAAGCTAATGCTGCGTTCCTGTACACAAACACACAAATATTAGGCAAATTTATGCCTTTCTGTGTAATTAATTGTGAAATTTACCAGTAGTTTCTGAGGGAAAATTGTTTCTACATCAATTGTTTCTAAAAAAAAATTTCAGTGCAGGTTTCAGTTCAATGTTTACATGTGACACTACTGTGAAGAATCCATTTCCAAGAATATTAAAGATATTGTTTATATTTTATTCAATTGTTCTGGGACATTTCGATGCCAAGAAAAGACAAAAAATGTTCGTTTGGGAAGAGTCACGCCTGGAGGTGGGGTGAGGTGAATAGATGTTTCAGGGCGTTTCCTTGACTTTCGGCGGGAACAAGAGCAAGTTGTACTAAAATGAAAGTTTGACACACACTAGCACAGAGGGCGCGGTGAGGAGATGCACAGGTTGGGTTGTAAATGTCAGATCAGAATATAAACTAAACGCGTTGCTCAATGCACCGCAGAACAGATCCTAGTGCCAATTAAAATACTGGACTCAAATAATAGGTCACGCCTTTGATGTATGTGGGTTATGGTATTGTGCGCTATGTTGTACCAACGATTGGCTCATTAATGAAAATCATATAGATTCTTGCTGTGACATACAGGAAAAAGGATTAAAAAAAGGTTGTTGAAATGTTACTGTCAGAACAAATCAGCAATGCCTAGAGGGCGACTGTAAAATTAACAACCATCCCTTGCAGGTGGCGGCTGAAAATAAATGATAACAAAACAATCGAATTGAGCACAAAAACAATTAACATGAACCATAAATTATTAATTTATTTAAAATTTTGTAATAATATTTTGAATATATATATTTACAACAATTATAATTGTATTATTATAAATAATAATAATAATAATTTTATTTATCATTACTTTAATTAGAATATTTTTTTTAATATACACTACTGTTCAAAAGTTTGGGGTAGTTCAGTTCTAAATATTTTGAAAATAACTAATCTTCTAGTTGAATATATGGTATTCCAAATGTAATTTATGATGACAAAGTTGAATTTAGAAGACATCGTTTTCAATAATAATAATAATCATAATAATAATAATATAATATAAGAAACCAGGGCTACATGTCACACTATCACACTATGCCCCCCCCCAACATAACAATTAATTAATAAACTAATAAATAAATATAAATAATAATTAATAAACTAACCCCCCAAACATAACAATTAATTAATTAATTAATTAATTAATAAACTAATAAATAAATATAAATAATAATTAATAAACTAATAAATAAATATATAATAAAATAAAATAAAAAATATAAAATAGAATAGAATAGACCAGGGCTAGATGTCACAATATGTCAAAAAAAAGTTTGAAATGTTACATCCTGCTTCAATAGTGGTCACTGAATGAGGCATGCTGTATTGCGTAAGATAAACTTTAAATTAAAACAATAATGAAAGACAAAACAATTAATGAAACAGCAAAAGGCAACATACAAAAATATTCTAATTAATCAATTCTTCAAATTGACATCAAATAAAAACAACCCTCAAGTTAAAAAAACACCCTACATTTAAATGTAACCTAAAAAAGATATATTTATATTATAATTATATATATATAATTTTAATTAGTAACACATACTATTTCAGTTCACTCGTAATCCCGTTTGCCGTGTATAAAATATTAACAAAGCACTCTGTGACCTCTCACCTCTTTTAATGGCTCATAACCAATAAAAATTGGGCGTAACCGAACCAGAATGTAAACATAAGCCATGTCTACGGTAACAGAGTCAAAGAGACGCATGCACCGAGCACCTCTGCTACTCACTCAACAGCCCAGCCGACACTTACACAGAAATTCAGTGGAAGTCACAGCCCACTGCTTATCTCTCACTGCTTCACTCTTTTTCGCCCTTTCTGTGTCTCGGGTTCCTGGGAAGCAAGAGAGCGTTATGAAATGCGACTGGAGGCTGGGAGTGTATCTCTGCTGTACTGACCATATGTGCGGCTTCAGGTGGCTGCTTCCTGTGCAGCATTTGTATGGAAACGCACGGGCCTCAGTTATCATCTGTTGAAAGGATTACACGCTCCACACAGTCTGGTGCAAAACAACTCGCAACTGCTTTCATTCAGAGGAAATCCTCAAAAACATTTTCCCGTTGATCGGCAGTGCAACGGCCAATGTTACTGATAACACGGAGAAACATTCTTGGAAAATGTCAAAACGCCTATTACAATATACTATATTATTTACACAGGCTAGACTAACAACCTTCCTTCACCTCTACTTATCCTTTCTTTTTAATGGCTCTTTTATAGTACAAAGGTAACCACCCACTGTTTTATAGTGGCTGTGGTATTATTTTCCAATTCATTTTCTTCATTGTGATTTTAAAAGATGTGATAATGTTAATAACTAAATTAATTTGTGAGGGAATTAGGGTTTCTTTGACAGTGGCCTTAAGCTCATCTGCATTTTTTGGTCTCTTGTTTCTCATTTTCCTCTTGACAATACCCCATAGATTCTCTATGGGGTTCAGGTCTGGTGAGTTTGCTGGCCAGTCAAGCACATCAACACCATGGTCATTTAACCAACTTTTGGTGCTTTTGGCAGTGTGGGCAGGTGCCAAATCCTGCTGGAAAATGAAATCAGCATCTTCAAAAAGCTGGTCAGCAGAAGGAAGCATGAAGTGCTCCAAAATTTCTTGGTAAACGGGTGCAGTGACGTTGGTTTTCAAAAAACACAATGGACCAACACCAGCAGATGACATTGCACCCCAAATCATCACAGACTGTGGAAACTTAACACTGGACTTCAAGCAACTTGGGCTATGAGCTTCTCCACCCTTCCTCCAGACTCTAGGACCTTGGTTTCCAAATGAAATACAAAACTCTTTATTTTACAAATGCTCTCATCTGAAAAGAGGACTTTGGACCACTGGGCAACAGTCCAGTTCTTCTTCTCTATACACTGCACAACCTAATGCAAAGAACCAATACCCTGACATATATTTGCATGTGTTTACATTCAAAAAGATAAGAAGGGGTTATTAGAATGTGGCATGCGTATGCTTTGCCACATTAACTAAAATGCGTATATTAACTAAATGAATACATATACAGTTAAAATTGCATGTATTTCTTTATAATATAAATTTACCATTCAAAAGTTTGGGGTTGGTAAGATTTTTTAAGGTTTTTATAAGAATCCTTCGACTTCCACTCACTCTTACGAGTCTACATCCCCTCTAGAAGCCTGCATTTGGTAAGTAAGCCCTGTCTCATGGTACTATCACATAGAAGCACAATATCACTTTCCAGGCCATCTCATTCACTGTTCCTTGTTGGTGCAATGATCTTCCCAACACCATCTGGAACGCTGAATCACTGACAACATACAAGAGACAGCGGACAGGGGTGAGAAAACAGCAGTTAAGAAAGCATCGGATGACAGCGATGTTGATATGTTAGCACCAGATCTTCAGTTCGGCAACTGACATTAATTAAACGTGCATTTAGTGATTTCTGAGAAACGCTGATGATATTTGAAATCACCAAAACAAACATGTCCCTACCCAAAATGAACACACTCTACCTTGATAGCTCCGTCACCAATTTCATGAACATGTTATGCATCATGAGTGGACACGCCCCCTACTGGTGACTGGCTTGAAGTGTATTTTGGTGCTCAGTCTGATTCACTTTCAACAGCGTTTCTCAGAAATGGCTTACTGCACCTTTAAGTCATGTCCCGTTTATTTATTCAGGGCTCTTGACTCATTCTTTCCACTGGTCGCTCTTTTGTGACTAACTTTCTCAGTTGGTCCCACGAGCACATAATTTGGTGGTAATTAAAAAAAAAAATTGCTACAACATGGGATTAATCAATGCATGTTGATGAACTTTTATCATAGTTTAGTTATATGGTAATGAAAGTGTTCAACATTCAACCCGTTCTTATTTGTGACCCTGGACCACAAAACCAGTCATAAGGGTCAATTTCTTGAAATTGAGATTTATACATCATCTGAATTAATAATATTTCTATTGATGTATGGTTTGCTAGGATAGGACAATATTTGGCTGAGATACAACTATTTGAAAATCTGGAATCTGCGGGTGCAAAAAAATCAAGATACTGAGAAAATCGAACTTAAAGTTGTCAAAATTAAGTTCT